>NC_089037.1:14993750-15296875 GCF_034140825.1 Oryza sativa Japonica Group
TCTGCCGTCGTCGGTCGAGACACATTTGAGAAGTACCCCGTTTGGCGCTTTCTTGTATAGATCGTTGCCGACCATACAGTAGATCTTTGCTTTACGGGTTATTTTCTCTGCCTCTGTATCGTCCTCGGGCAACTCCTCGCTGCTGATGAATTTGATTAGTGGGATGCGCCAGTCGTTTGTGGTTTCGATGTCGGCAACGGCGCGTTCTGCCTCGGTGACCTCCGAGCTAATGTCGGGGGTGTTCGGGCTGACTTCGCCGCTAACCTCTTTCACCGATGGCTTCGTCAGCATATCGAGAAAAGTGCCGGGCTCGAGCGGTTCTCGTCTGGACGCACGTCGTGCTAGGTCGTCTGGCTCGACGTTGTCCTTGCGGTAGACGTGTCGGACCTCGATCCCATCGAAATTTTTCTCTAGCTTCCTGACTTCTGCGAGATACTTGGATAACTCGGAGTTAGAGCATTTATAATCTTTGTGTACCTGGTTCGTGACTAGTTCGGAGTCCCCTTTGACGATTAGTCGCTTGGCCCCAAGTGTAGCTGTAGCTCGTATCCCGGCGAGTAGTCCTTCGTATTCTGCAGTGTTATTGGTCGCCCTGAAGTTGAGGTGGATTGCGTGCTTGAATTGATCTCCGGAGGGAGACGTCAAGATAAATCCTGCCCCAGCTCCTTGGCTGTTGAGTGCGCCATCGAACGCCATTGTCCATGTTGCATTGTCGCCTTGGTTGTCTGATTTGTTATCTGGCATAGTCCAATCGGCAACGAAGTCGATGAGTACCTGGGACTTGATGGCTGTTCGTGGCACAAAGTGGACATCAAACTGGCTCAGCTCGACTACCCATTTCGCAATGCGGCCGACAACGTCTTTGTTTCTCACAACTTCACCAAGAGGGAAAGAGGAGACAACTGTGACTCTGTGGGCTTGAAAATAGTGGCGTAGCTTCCTTGATGTCATGATGACTGCGTAAAGCAGCTTTTGGATCTGTGGGTATCTTGTCTTGGCGTCGTGGAGAGCTTCGCTGACGTAATAAACTGGTCGCTGTACTTTCTCTCTCTCGACAACAATGACAGTGCTAACGGAGTGTGGCGTGGCGACAATATAGAGGAATAATTCTTCATTAGTTTGGGGAGCAACAAGTACAGGGGAGTTTGATAGGTAGCGCTTGAGTGCAATGAATGCCTTTTCGGCTTCCTGTGTCCATACAAATTTGTCTTGTTTCTTCAACAGAGCGAAGAAAAGTTGTCCTCGTTCTCCCATCCTAGCGATGAATCTGCTTAGTGCTGCCATGCATCCGGTTAGCTTTTGTACCTCCTTGAGTCTTGTAGGCGACTTCATGTTCTCGATTGCCTTGATCTTCTCGGGGTTTGCTTCTATCCCTCTGCCAGAGACAAGGAATCCGAGCAGCTTGCCCGACGGTACTCCGAACGTGCACTTCTCAGGATTGAGCATGAGGCGATATCGTCGGAGGTTGTCGAACGTTTCCCGCAGATCGTCAATCAATGAGTCGCCTGTCTTGATTTTGACAACGATGTCGTCGACGTAAGCCTCGACATTGTTGCCAAGCTGGTTGCTAAGTGCGCCCTGGACCGTGCGCTGGAAAGTATTCCCAGCTGTTATCAGTCCGAACGGCATCTTAACATAGCAAAATACCCCGAACGGCGTGATAAATGCTATCTTCTCTTCGTCCTCTTTTGCCATGCTGATTTGGTGGTAGCCAGAGTAAGCATCGAGGAAGCTCAATAACTCGCAACCGGCTGTTGAATCCACCAGTTGGTCTATTCGAGGAAGTGGAAAGTGATCCTTGGGGCACGCCTTATTGAGGTCGGTAAAGTCGACACACATTCTCCATTTTCCGTTGGCCTTCCGCACCATGACTGGATTGGCTAGCCACTCTAGATGAAGTACTTCTCTGATGAAGCCAGCTTTGAGAAGTTTGTCGAGCTCTTCTCGTATGGCTTGTTTTCGGTCTGGTGCAAATCTCCGCAGTCTTTGCTTTACTGGCTTGGCATCGGGTCGCACCATGAGTTTGTGCTCAATCACCTCCCTGGGGACCCCCGGCATGTCGGACAGCTGCCAAGCGAACACGTCGGCATTGTCGCGGAGGAAGGTGATGAGCGCGAGTTCCTATTTCTCGTTTAGTGTCGCCCCGATCTTGACGGTCTTGTCGGGGTTGGCACTGGAGAGTGGAACAATCTTGATGGCGCCGTCTGGTTTCGGCGTCTTGTTTGTCTTGGTCACTTTCTTAGGTGGCTCAGTCGTGGCGGGTGGGCTGGGCGTTTGCTCGACCATGTCGAGGCTCCGCTTGTCGCATTGCACCACCAGCTTTGTATTCCCCTGAATAGTGATTGTTCCCTTCGGTCCCGGCATCTTAAGCATTTGATATGCGTAGTGAGATGCGGCCATGAACTTCGCAAGTGCAGTTCTCCCGATGATGGCGTTGTAAGCTGTATCGAATTCAGCAACATCAAAGGTGATCTGTTCTGTTCGGAAGTTGTTGGCTTGGCCGAAAGTCACGGGCAACGTAATCTTGCCCAAAGGTCTGGACGATGATTGGGGAGTAATTCCATGGAAGGGTTGATCAGTTGGTGTCAACTCGTTTTGCGGAATTCCCATCGCGTCCAAAGTGCTGGCGAAAAGAAGATTGATTGAGCTGCCACCGTCAATGAGAACTCGCGCTACCTTGATGTTCCGAATAGTGGGTTCGACCGCGATCGGATATCGTCCTGGGATAACGGCGGTCTTGGGGTGGTCTTCTTCCGAGAACTCTATCTTCTGCTCGGACCACTTCATCTTGGGTGCAGCCCCCTGCCATGTCGAGCAAACTTCACGTTCCACTTTCTTGTATTCTCGCTTGGAGGAGTACGTTGTGGAACCGCCGAATATGTGTGAGACGTGGAGGTCGGAGTCTGGATACGCTGAGTCCGGTTCGTGAGGAGTCGTCTCTTTGTTCGTCTTGACAACGCATACTCGCTTGCCTTTTTCAAATGCCATGTGCTTCTCGAGTGACTTTTTGAAAACAAGGCAATCTTCCAGAGAATGTCTGTCCGTCTTGTGTATGGGGCACCATGATTTCTTTGTGTCGTTGCTTTGTGGGTCTGGGCGTTTGGGAGGGTTCGCGTATTCTGCTGCGAGGACTTCCGCTTGAGCTTTCCTTTTCCCGTTTTTGCGATTTTTCTTCTTGCTTGACTCAGATGTGTCCGTGGTTGGTTTCTTCTCTCCCCCAGTCTTCGGCCTATCGTTCTTGCGTCTTAGCGCATCATCAGCGTGGGCGCATCGCTCAACGATCTCGAATAATCTCCGAGTGGTTGTGATGCGTCTTGTCGCCAACTCCTGGGTAGTGTAGCGATCTCTGACACCGGATTTGAAGGCGCGAATTATAGAAGCATCGGTGATTTCAGGAATTGTGTTTCTACACTCGTTGAAACGTCGAACATATTCCCTCAATGATTCACCCGAGTTCTATGTCAACGCGTGTAGGTCGTCTTCGATCGCGTGGCGCTTGTATGTTCCTTGCAAATTGGCGATGAATTGTTGCCATAGGTCTGCCCACGAAGAAATTGAGTAGGGAGGAACATGCATCAGCCATGAGCGTGCAGAACCCTTCAACGCTATTGGTAAATAGTTCGCTAACACGTTGTCGTCTGCTCTGGCAGCATAGAGTACTGTGGAGTAGACTTGAAGGAACTCCTCTGGGTCGGTGCTCCCATCATACTTTTCTATTGCTCCGGGTCAGAATCTCTCAGGCCATCGGACATCACGTAGGGAACGACCGAAAGCCCTACACCCAGCGTTAGGGGCGGTGGGTTGCCAGCGGTCGTGTGTCCTTCGTGGATGTTTGTCTAACGATGAGGAGGACGCGGATGATGACGATGACGATGGGTCACTTGGTTCCGGCGTACGATTATGAGGATGACGGCCTGGATCTCGGGAATCCTGTTGTCGTCTTCCGCTGTTGTCTCGGCGCCGATCTCCATCGTCGTCGTCGATACGGCGGCGGCCATGACCAGTATTGTCTGGCACCCGTCGTTCGCGATCGTTGTGATCGTGGTGGTTGTCGTGGTCACGGTCCTCGTTTGAGCGATCTCCTCGATTTCCGTTATCATGGCGCCGTGAAGAGACATGACGCCGAGAGCGATTCACGTTGTCTCGTGTGCGTTGTGCTTCCCGGCGGCCGTTGATTTGATCTCGAAGATCGCCAGTGCCGCGAGGTGGAGGGGTAGCTTGTTGAGGTGATTCCCTCCGTTCCGGATCTTCACCATTGGCCTCTCCAGTTGGTGGCTGCTCCTAGTGTGCTGCGGTAGCGGCTTCTTCAAACGCGTTGCTGAGGTTAGTCACTGATTCCCGTAGTCGTTATGTCCAACGCTCGAGGTCAACGTTCAGAATGGGATCGTAAGGAGTTTCCCTCAGTATCGCTTGAACGGCCCTAATGTGCTGGGCTGGAGTAGTCGATTGATTCCCCGCTTATGTGTTAGCATGCGCTGACGTGCCAACGTCATCGATAGCCAATACCTCCCGCGGCGCGCTCGTTGTCGATGCCCCATAGTCCTCGAGGAGAAGTAAGACCGATGGTTCGTGAGGATCGATATCGATTACCCCAACGAATCGATCTGAAGTTGGAGTCGCTCCTTGTTCCTTGCCGTTATCCCTGATGGGGATATATGACTTAGGAGACTGAGCTTTCATGGCGCCGAGAAAGACTTTGCAGCTCGAGAGGTCGTGATTCTTTGTCTTGTGAATAGGACAATAGACATCCCGAGTTGGAGAAGTACGCTGGATTCCACGTTCTTTGCAGGCGCGAATTTCAGCACGGACGTTGAGGAAAACCCAGCAATCTTGCAGGGTGTGTTTCTTGGTTTTGTGGATAGGACACCAAGACCTTGTGGCTTCGGAAGTCATCTTTGTCGGCTCATGGTTCATGTCGGAAGGACAAGGTTTGGCCGTATCAGAATCCTTCTTGAGCTTGGATGTCGTCGATATTCCGTTCTCCGTCTCGACAGGAGGATTTTTCGACATGGAATCGCCTTGGTTTGTAGCCACTGCGTTCTCGTCTCCGGTCATTGGAGGACCGGTTGAGATCAGCGTCGTGGTGTAAACCGGGAAGACGATTTCGCCGACTTGAGTCCATACCAGCATTGTTGAAGCAGGGAGTACTTGGCTGAGGCTGGTGCTGACGTTGTTGTCGATGAAGCTGGATGACATAGTAGTAGAACCTTGAGTACCAAGGTCTCCTACCTGGCGCGCCACTATCGACGGGTGATACCCGTAGATTGGATATAGAGGGTATTGGGATACGTTGGTACAAGGATCTACGTAGTACGACATCAAGCAAACAAAAGACAAGAATTATACTGGTTCAGGCCCCTTGATAGGTAATAGCCCTAATCCAGTTGATGTGGGATTATATGGTAGAAAACACAGGTTACAAAGAGAACAAGGGAACTTGTCGGATCCGGCGAGATTGTAGTCGAGTTGATTCGACTAGCTCTCGATGACTTGGCTCCTCGTAAGCTCCGGCTTCGTAGGCTGTGGAGGTTGTGTTGGCTCTGAGATTCGATGCCTAAACCCTCTCCGGGGGGCCCCTTTTATATCGCAGATGTGGAGGTCTCCTCATAGAACTCGGAGGTATCAGACCCTATACGATACGCCAACGACCCAGTTCTACCCGAGTAGGATTCTTACCATCTGTAGATTCCGTGAAAGGTTTCCTTAGAATATACAGGAAATATCCGCATGCGCGTGGGTATGCCATATCAATATGTAACGTATATCGAAGGGTAAAGGGTATGCCTAACCCGTAACCCTGACAACATCCTATCTTACTGCTCCCTCCGTCTCAAAATATGTTTATTTTTCATTCATCTCACATGTACCAGTATAAAAATAAAAAGACTATAATATTTTTGTTTGATCAATTTCTAATACAGTTATTTCTTACTTTGTCTACTTTCAGTATAATTATTTCCTACTTTGATACACTCTGGTACTACTTTCATACACTCTGGTACAATGATTACTTTAAACGAGATAGATTGAATGAGCTAAAAATGATGGGATGGAGTAAGTACAGGGCAGATCGAGCTCAAACTGAACTGGGGATGGCCGGCCGGCCGGCCGGCGGCGGTCAAAAGTCCGGCGGAGTCAGCAAAGCTGCTCCACTGACAGGTCAATTTCCAGACTTGTCTTTCGCAGCATCCCAATGACAAAAGAGCATCCAGTGTACGCATACTCCTAGGAGAGAACGAAGGAGAGAAGAGATCGAGAAGAGAAAAGGAAAAGGCCAGAGAAGATTGGAACGAGGGAAAGAAAAAAAAAGAGAAAAGGCTGCGATCGAGGTCGGCTGGAATCATATGGCTACATATGCCATCGAATCCTATAGCTTGCTCCTTCGCTCGATCATGCCATGCCATGGATGATGCTCGATCGGAGTAGTAGTTAAAGAAAAGATCAAAGAGAGCAAAATTAGCTGCTTTAATTACTACTGGCTCCACTGATCGATCGGGTCAAAGGGCAATTATACGTCATGCAAACTAAAGTTAGTGATGACTTTCCTAAATTTTTTTCTCAAAACATCACATCAATTGAATCTTGAAGACGAATCTTTTGAGTCTAATTAGTCCATAATTAGCCATAAGTACTACAGTAACCCATATATACTAATGACGGATTAATTAGGCTTAATAAATTTGTCTCGCGGTTTCTAGGCAAGTTATGAAATTAGTTTTTTCATTCGTATCTAAAATTCCCTTTCGACATACGATCAAACGTCTGATGTGACACTCAAAATTTTTTTTTTCACGAACTAAACTGGACCTTATTGTCGTTAATTATGTTCCAGGAGTTAGGATCCATTTGGGACAGTGTCTATGGGCAGAATGTTTGAGACTCCGATCGAGCTATACATATGCTGTTTCTTCTTTGCAGAATCAGAATGTGTTATGGGTGTGTGCAAAATACGCATATGCTACAGATGCTACGTACACCTAAGCTGACACTACTTAAAAAAAACATTTTTCCCAATGTAGGGGTCTTTTTTCGTAGGCGGATATGAGCCTGAGAGTCAAATGACCGCCTACAAAAATATAAATCGGGGTGAAGTTTGTTGTCTGCCTACGAAAATCTATTTTCGTAAGCGGACTATTTAAGCGGCGCCTGTGAAAATCATTTTCGCAGGCGGACCACCTAAGCCGCGCCTAAAATGTGGTCCGCCTGCAAAAATGTTACCTATCAAAAAAAACTTCAGTCCTTATTTACTACTCCAACCCATCCCTACCACTCATTTCTATCTTCTCAACTCTCTCACTCTCTCCACCACCGGCTTCTCAGCTCCCCCATCCCATCCCCTCCCTCCCTCCCTCCACCGGCGGTGGAGCGCGCGGCAGCGGCTCCCCGGCCTCCCCTCCCAGATCCGGCCGGAGGGAGGCCGGGAGAGGGCGGCAGCGGCGGCGGCGAGGTGATGTTTTTTGTTTTTTTATTGGATTTTCGCAGGCGGGCAAAGCGGGCCATTTGCCCGCTTGTGAAAATGGATGATTTTCACCGTCGTCCGTATGCAGGCGGTCCTCTCCCCCGCATGCAAAAATTGCTTTTGGCCGCTTGCAAAAATGCTTTTCCTAGTAGTGTGATATAATGTTAGCTAGGCTAGGCAAGTAGTGTACTCCTTCCATAAAAAAACCCATCTAGTACTGAGAGATCCATATTCGTTGTATTAGAATGTGTTACATCATAGTAATAGATTGGTATTTTTTGGGACAGAGGATGTATATGTCCAGGTTTGGTTATCGAGTAGAAGGACACGAAGACACTACCCCTGGTACGGAGTATATATTGATTGATAATTGATTCGTGTCGTCCCATGCAGACGCATGTGGCGGCTCACGTGATCGATCGGCTCGACCGATCGAGCTAGCTCCAAACAAATCGTGGATGGATGGAGCGGTTGCAAGGTGGAAGACCACGCCAACGCATGCACTCATCTCTCTCTCTCTCTCTCTCTGTTGCGTTGCATATATACGTCGTGATGGAGCCAGATCAATATCGATCATGGACTATATATTTGCGTGTGTGCGCAATCTTTGATTTTCTGCCGTGCAGGGAATCTTCCTATCTACATGCTGACCGGGCTTGATTGATACTGATATCGATCCATCGATCGTCGATGTGTGGGTTTCATTGTATCGATCTACTTTCTTGGTTTAAAAATTAGGTTCTGAAATGATGATATGCTTGGAAAAGTTCGGGTGAATCTTGATTTAATTAGTTTTGATTAGATAAAATAATGTGGAATTCGGAATCAAAAATTTATACTATTGTCTCTCATGGGGAGCCCAGGAATAGTGGAAGGGGAAATTAACTTGTAAATACTTAATGTAGCAAGTTCTAGAAATAAATAAACAGTGCGTTTAGTTCCTGAAAAAGTTAGAAGTTTGAAAAAAGTTGGGAGTTTAAAAAAAAAGTTGAAAGTTTATATGTGTATGAAAATTTTTGATGTGATATGATATGATGGAGAGTTAGGAATAGAGGGGAAACTAAATACGGCCAAAGTAGAGTATTTGTTTGAATCAAATGGTCAAAACGAATCTACGTCAATCGAATATGACGGTGGTAGAATATGAATAATTTAGATTCGTTTTCTATCATTAGAAGCATTCACACGGACACACGTATTAGCAGTTTGTTTTGGAAACAGGTCTAACAAATTGATTTTAAATTATAAGTAAGATGTTTCCAAAAATAAGCTGATAGAACGAAGATGGTATGTGCCCTCAAATATCATAATTTGTTTAGCATGAAGTATGTACAATTCAATGTGGGTCTTGTTTTTTCATTTACAATGGATATAATGCTTAAAATGGATTTAAATTCATTTTAAAATGGATTTAAAATGAAGACGCAACGATTGAGAAATGTTCATGCGGGAAAAAAAAACTATCAGGATTCGTTGGGGAGTTATAGGTGCTAGCTCGTAGGTGCAAGGATCAAATGATATGTAAAGGAGAAAAGAAGGAAAGGATTGGTGGCTAGTGTCGTGCAAGAGGCAACATTTACATGATGAGTTCTAAGAGAGGAAAAGAAAAGAAAACCAATACTCTTAATTACTCCATCCGTCCCATAATATAAGGGATTTTAAGTTTTGGCTTGCACCGTTTGACCACTCATCTTATTAAAAAAAATTTGTGCAAATAAAAAAAACGAAAAGTTATGCTTAAAGTACTTTGGATAATAAAGTAAGTCACAAGAAAAATAAATAATAATTCCAAATTTTTTTTGAATAAAATGAGTGATCTAATAGTGCAAGAAAAACTCAAAATCACTTATATTATGGGATGGAGGGAGTAAAGCACGACGAGCAAAATAAAGCCATTACGATGTATTGGGACAAGTGCACTTAAAGATAATGTTGTGTTTGTGTTAACCTCTAATTTTTAAGATAATGAATATAATCTAGCTTTTGCTTCAATAGAAACTGCATCCCCTTATTATAACTTAAAGTTTTTTTCCGGCTCAAAACCAAATATTAAATATTAAAGTATTATCTCACAAAGGAAGACCAGAGGAAGAAATTAATACCCACCAACAATAAGAAGAGATATACTCCGTAACTTATTCGAACAGTAATTCTGTTGATAAATCTCTATCTAAAGTTGATGAATTATATAAAAAAAATCTAAAGTTGATGAATATTTATACAACCGTTGCTTCTAAGCTTCGGTATAACCGTTAACCTCTAATTAGGCAAGTACTGTACTTAAGGATAATTGTTAACCTTTAATTAACGAGTAAATGACATGGATAATATTAGAGAGACAACTTGTTGCAATACAAAACCTGTTCTCAAAAGCCAAGGGAGGACTTGAGCAACCAAGATGCAGTAATACACTATTTTAGAAAAAGAAAACACAAAGTAACACTAGTAATAATGGGGTATTTGGACTTTAGACAAGAGATGACAACCTACAATCACTTTGAGGTTTTGATTTGTCCACATGACCCACTATCTTGTTTTCTCAAGGTTGAGAAGAAGTACTAGCTAGCTACCTCTCTTCTCCAGCTCCCTGATTACACCACCCAGTGTCCAATAAACTAATGCTCTAATTGTCCATTAAATTAATCACGATTGGTGATAGGGATGTGATGGATTCTAGAGGAACAGCTTATAAATAATTAACTACTTACTCCGTACCAATTAGTCAAAGAGGGTGATGGGTTTGTTGTTGGTGATCGTGGAGCTGGTCTTCCCGTGGGCCAGCCACATGACTAACTATAGGCAACTTAGGCGTGCTTGCTACGCGTACATGTCGGAATCATATGCAGATGCAGCAGCATTTGCATTTATATATACAAAAAATCCTACTATCAAATTACTCGAATTATGGACATGACTATAATTAAATATAATTAGAGTAAGCTAGACCATTGATCTAAGATATATAATTTCTCGAATTATGCAGCTTTTCTTGAGCACGTCGTCTTAAATCAGCTTGATCCGGATAATATTATCAGATGATAATGATGATCGATGATAATGACGACCAGATTAATTTGACTTAAGAAATACGCCGGATGGAGTTATTGACACGGTAATTAAGAGTTTATAATTAATTGTATTTGCAATGACATGACACGTAAGAGTTCATTTAGAAGTATCTATTTGACAGCGCTGACACTCGATCATTTGCCTGTGTCACTTTACATATAAAGATGGCACATTGAATCTAGGCTAAAAGGTTCAGACCATTCAAGTCTTGTGTTCAAATTGTCCATTTCACATTTATGTGCCTCTTGTACTTAGGTACACCGTCAATCCTTAAAGTTAGTACGTAGTATCACTTAAATCCATGATCTATAAAATTAACATTTAGGTTAATGATCTTGTTTAAGTGTATCATATCATTGCGATCCAAAACGCGTCTGACCGGGTTGATCTACCTACATGGCTGTCTAGTGTGGCCGCATTTTTACAATTAGCCCCCTCCGCGCTTGATCCACCCACTTCTCCCCTAAATATCCCACCTAACCATGGTCACTGCTTCCACTCTCACTCGAAACCACTCCCTCACTCGCACAGTGGTGATGACTCTGAGGGCGGCGATCGTGGCCGTGGGCGTTGACGATCATGCCCAGTACCATAAACTACATCTAGAAACATCCTTCTAGACACATGAATCAATGGCAACCAATGCCCAATTCATAATAGGAAGGCACAAAAAGATCAAATCATATTTACCTTCTGGTCAGGACACGTGAAGAAAATGCAACCCCCATTAGCATGTGTTGTTGTAGTGGGCTCCACGATGCTCTTCTTGTGGCAGAAAGGGCACTAGATCAATGGAAGATCGTGCCTTTTCATCTGGGCACTTGAAGAAGATCTATTGTTTCGAGTAGCCATAGGCTCCCCTATATATCAGTGTACTTCACGAATCAGCCTAGCCGTTGCCTTCCTCATTAGCATCGCCCTACCCACCTTCCTCGCCATCTCCGTCCTACCCGTGTCTCCACCTCTGCCCCTGTTACTATCGTCACAACCCTACATATCGTAGTGAGAAGAGGGGAACAAAATGGGTGAAGTGGGTGGATCAAGCACGAAGGGGGCTAATTGCAAGATGTAGTCATGCTGGATAGCCACGTAGGCAGGTCAACCTGATCAGACGTGCTTTGGACCACAATAATTCACTTAAATAAGATCATGGACCTTGATGTCAATTTTAGAGTTGTAAGATCGTGGATCTAAGTGACACCATGCTCTAACTTTAAGGGTTGGCTTTGTACTTTACTCTATATTTTTATTGATACAAGTATTAAACCAACAAATTATTCAAAGAAAAAACTTAAACACCTTGATTTTTACAATCTATTACTCCTAAAAATGTAAGGCTTATTTGGAGGATAATTTAAATTCTGTGTTTTGGAACACAGGTGTTATGGGTTTGCTCATTTCGTTGAAACAAAAACCTACCAAAGTTTTTTTGGTAATAAGATGAGGATTGGTGGCATTTTGTTTCTGAAAATTTTGGTAGAAATTTTGAGTGTAAAAGGTCCCGAATTACTAAAATTTTGTAGGGTAGGGTTAGTAAGATATGTCGAGCCTATTTGGAAGAATTTCATGAGAACTTTGGACGAAATGAATTGTTCTGAAAATCCTGTAAAAGTTTCTGTGTTCCGAAGTTTGTTGTCTTTTCCACATATATGTTCATATATATAGAGGGAGATCCCGTTTGTCAGCTTGATATATATTCCTCATCATCATTTGTCTCCCTTGTAAATTGGGTTAATTTATTTCTTCTGGATCTTAACGTGGAGTAAATTAATAGGGCCAATTTTCGTTTTCCATGTAGTAATTGAGTGCTACTAATAACTTGTTGATCGGGAATTAGCTGGACTAGTTAGTGGTTAATAAACAATATGGTACGATTACTCATCAGTTGACTTGTGGTTGTGGACAATTAATCTCTTCTTCATGAGAAGTATGGGGACAAGATTAATAGGCGACAATGACGCCGATAACAGTGGAGTTAACTTTGCCAACTTGGGCATCATCGAACAGTCTATTTTCAACATGCAAACTGGCAAGATTCTATGACACCATAGCCATTAGGAAATGCTGCTACTGTACGTAACACAAACACACTCCCTTTGTTTTTAATACGTCGTTCATTTTTATACATGTTTAATAATCCATATTATTAAAAAAATATAAAATTATTATTTATTTATTGTGATCCGTTTTATTATTAAATACACTTTAAGCATCTTATAATTTTTATATTTACACAAAACTTTTGAATAAAATAGTAAAACATACATTTAAAAGTTAACAACTTCGCACATTATAACTTTTCTTTGGATGCATGCCCACACATGTTTGCTGATTGTTCACTTCATGCTTAGGCTCCAGCTGGATGTCCTTCCCAATTCAACGTTGTGGAAAACGTACTGATGCCCATGAACATGCATAACAAGTCCTACCCGTGTTTTTCTTTCTCTGCATTTATTTTAAAAATAAACAAAAGAATATATGTATACAACATTATATTCTAGATAGGATCTACTTTAATAGTAATTAAATTCACATGGATAAAGACATAAAAGGCTTTACAGTCTCCCATATCAACTTTAACTAACATTTGATCAACGTCAAACGGTATATATATATTCACGCTCAAATGATGTAGGAATTGAAAGACTCAACATCATATATGCAAGTAGCACATACCATGCATCATCCTCGTTGAGGAATGTCTTGCATGGTTGTTGGGGTAAGCAAAACCTCAATTAAGTATATGGTTTTACAATAATATGATGGTGATGATATATAAAATCCATGATGGATTGGGTTTGTGATGAGGCCAAGCTAGGAGGGTCCCATGCAGGGGATCATCCAGCCTGCCTTTTTTTAAAAAAAGAAAATAACTTTATTTTGACTCTCACAAGCATTAGCTATAGAGAGCACCAAATCCAATCATGCAAGCAAAACAAAAGGCGCAGAGAGACGAACTTGTTGTCGTTGAGAGGAAACCGGTGGCAGTAGAGTTGTAGTGTAAAAATTAAGGCATAAAATTTAAAGGAGCTAAAGTGGAATACAAACTGTCTAAAGCCAAAAAGGACAAGACTTACACAAACTCTACCCCCAATACACGCCCTTTCCATCTCATCCTCACGTATTCCCCAGAGTGCTAAATAAACAGGGTTGAAAATTCCAAAAAAAAAAGAAATCAGAGAGTAGGATGGAATTATTACCCTAAAAAAGTATATTTTGAAAATATACTTTGATGCAATACTGGAAGAAATATTTTTATGAAATAGGTTTTTAATTTAAAATAGTATTGTCATCTATCAACATATCAAAAGGGAGACTTGCTTTAGTGCCTGAAAATAAATTCATCACCGATCATCTGTTGTGAACGTCTATCGTACTTTAAAATTTTAATAGGTATAAAATGTATTTAATTAAAAATGGAATTCTCATGTCAGGAATATACTTACATTTAAGTGGATGTTGTTATGTTATATAAGTACATAATTTTTTTTATCATCTGTCATAGTACTACTTCTCTGTTTCATATTATAAGTCGTTTGAATTTTTTCTAATCAAACTTCGTCAAGTTTGATCAAGTTTTATAAAATATTTAGCAACACTTAAAATATCTAATTAGTTTTATTAAATCTAACAATGGATATATTTTGATAATATATTTGTTTTGTATATAAAAGATTACTATAATTTTTTTATAAACTTGATTAAACTAAAAAAATATTGGATTAGAAAAAAAAATCAAACGACTTGTAATATTGGATTAGAAAATAAAATCAAAACGACGAGATACGAAATGGAGGGAGTACATTGTTTTCTAGAGCATTTTATAGAGCCTTTGCTCTTGGCTTAAAATATAAAATGGAGGGCACCCCTAAGCTCACACAGGCTGTTGGGTTGCTCCCTCTCTCATCTCTAGTCTTCTTCCCCATTCACCAACACAACCAGCAGCCACCTCCTCCTCTTCTTCCCCAACTTTCTGCTTGATCTCCACCTCCACTGCCGCCCCGCCGCCCAATCCACCACCACCGGCGGCGGCGGAGGTCAACGCCGGCCACCCTCGTCGACGCCCCCCCACATCAGCTCAGGTATTCCTCCTTTTTCAGCTGCTTCTCCTTTGTCAGGGCTGAGCCTCAGCCCTAGCTCCACATCGCCACCGCCATTTCTCCTCGCTGCTTGCCGCAAGGGCAGAGCTGCCGGCGGCGAGCTCCCCTTGCCCCCTCTCCCTTCTAGGGCTACTGCTGCGGCTGCTGCTACTACCCCTGCTGTGTGCTGTTCCTCTTTTATTCAGATATAGTCGATGGAGTGAGCATACTGACTATTAATTTGATATATGCATGCTAATCTGGTTCCCAAGTTTGTGAACTTCTTGTTGTAGATACTCCTTATGCCTAAAATATGATTTGTGCCCCCAAATTAGTAAGAGGTATTTAACAGGGATATTATATTATTCGGCAATGATTAGGCGAAAGTAATTGTTTCCATGTGTTAATCTGTTTACTTGGTGAATAATCCCAGGTTACTACCCGAAATTTCTAGATAAAATGTGCTAAGTTTACATTCTGAATCTTTTAAGGATTATATACTGCTATCTGTTTGGTTTGGCTAACTCATTGCTTAGCTTAATCCAACTACTTTAGTGATTGTAACACTTGCTTGGGGATGGTTCTGTGTAGGGGTGCAGTGCAGAGGAAGGAGGGCAAGTAGACAAGAATCACCTTATTGGTACCTGACGAATTTACTCCAAGCTTTCCTGTGGTTGCCACATGCTGGTCAGCCCCTCCATCTCCTCTGGCTGCCTAGTTAGTGGTGGACAAGATAAACATGTTGAGCCTGAGTTGCTGTTGGGTTTTGGTGTGTGGAAGAATCTACAGGCATGAATAGAGGTGCCATTGTTCTGTGGATTGAATGTTGTGGTGCAGCTGGTTGCCTTGTTCCTCCTCTGCTGCTTGGTTTGTCTAACTGATCGGCCCCTAGCTAGCTGGCCTTACAATGGTGAACTGGGTCACCATCTGTTCATGGCGATGGTTAGGATGATGGCAGTGGAAGGATGAAGAATGGCACTGCGCTGCTTGCCTGCTTGGCTACTATTGTGCTAAATAAGGAATGTCAAGTGGCCTAGCACTTGTTTGCTCCTCACTGGTTGAGGGTGGCAGCCCACTCCTCTCACTGTGTGGGGCTTGACTAATTGAGCTCAGGTGTGGCTAAGGTTTGACTCCTTGCTCAGATGTGGCTCTCTTCATCGTGGACACAGGTGTGGCTTTTGTGCGGCATAGTTTGATTGGTCAGTTTGTATTCTAGGCAACATGTTCATAATGAGTAATATTAATTCGCTTTAGCTGTTTATTGATTGATAGAAGAAATTAATGGTTGATTAATCATTCCTTAATACATTGATGTATCTGTATTCGTATATAGCTTTTTATAGTATGTGTAAATTGAACACTTACTAATTACGATGGCACTTGTAATACCGAATCTTCAACCATTTGTGTGTATGTGGATGCATTTGAATAATCTGAGGTTTTTGTTTTACCATAATTTATATTGATTATTTAGTTAGTCAGGCGATTTAGCCTCTTAACTGTTAACTTGATTTGTGATTCAAATTTGGGTTGTTTCAGCGACGGGCATTGGGGGTCGCTGGTGTGTTGCTGCTGCTGTCGAGGTAGGGTGGTGGAGGTGGAGGGATGGTGCTGGGACTGGGTGTAGCCAACCAGCCAGCCATGGGTAACAGCACCTCCAGGGTCGTTGGCTGCTTCGCACCAGCAGACAAGGCCGCCGGTGGCGGCGTCGGTTTGGAGTTCCTGCAGCCGCTGGACGAAGGACTCGGCCATTCCTTCTGCTATGTCCGCCCAGGGGCCATCACTGACTCGCCGGCCATCACGCCATCCAACTCCGAGAGGTACACGCTCGACTCCTCCGTGCTGGATTCGGAGACCCGCAGCGGGTCATTCCGGCAGGAGGTTGTCGTTGTCGACGACCTGGCGGCGGCAGCCATGGCCGGGTTGCAGAGGCCGAGCAAGAGTTTCTCGGAGACCACCTTCCGGACGATCTCGGGGGCCTCCGTCAGCGCCAACCCGTCCTCGGCTCGGACAGGCAATCTGTGTGTGTCCCTTGCTGCTGATGTGCAGGAGCCTGCCGCCGCATTCGAGAGCACCGCCTCTTTCGCCGCCGTTCCGTTGCAGCCGGTGCCACGGGGATCAGGGCCGCTCAATACCTTCTTGTCAGGGCCGCTTGAGAGAGGATTTGCGTCGGGGCCGCTGGACAAAGGCGCTGGGTTCATGTCTGGGCCACTGGATAAAGGAGTCTTCATGTCTGGTCCTATTGACAGTGGCAACAAAAGCAACTTCTCGGCACCTCTTTCGTATGGTCGGAGGAAGGCTGGTCTCGGACAGCTTGTACGTAGCATTAGCAGACCGATGAGAAGTGCGCTGTCAAGAACATTTAGTAGGAGCTCACAAGGTACTGGTTGGGTCCAAAGATTTCTGTTGCATCCTATGGCTCAACTGAGCTTGTCGAGGGATGCAAAGGGCACTTCGGAAGATTCACATAATGGGTTGGAAGCTGGGCTCCCTGAGCTTGAGTATAGTGTAACAAGGAACCTGCAGTGGGCTCATGGCAAGGCAGGAGAGGATAGGGTTCATGTTGTCCTCTCTGAAGAGCAAGGGTGGTTGTTTATTGGAATTTATGATGGTTTTAGCGGTCCGGATGCACCGGACTTCTTAATGAGCAATCTATACAAGGCCATTGATAAAGAGCTGGAAGGACTGCTCTGGGTTTATGAAGACAGTCCTGAAGGGAGTGCTCAAGTATCTACTCTTGGAGAGGGTGAATCCGTTGCAGTTCCTCAGGACCTGCCTGATGGAGGTGACATTCTGTTCCAAGCTGATAGTGTTGAATCAGAACAACTTGTTAATTCTGAGGAACAAGATGTATCCAATGTGAAGATAAGTGATGGGGGTGCTTCGCAAGTTCAGATGGATTTGAACACCAGTGGTCAGAGAGATTTAGTGTTGCAGGCTTCAAGTAATCAGAAGTTGAATGCTGGTGAAATAGTCGAGGAAAAGGTGGGGGCTGATATGGGGAATAATCTCCAGAGTACAGAGTCTTATAACTCTGGTAGAGATATTTCAAATACAGATGTAAACACTAGCTTTGGTTGTACATCAGATGTAAACACTAGTACTTGTTGTAATGAAGATGTCAAATCACCGAAAGAAATCAGGAGCAGACGACTTTTTGAGCTACTTGAGATGGAATTGCTCGAAGAATATAATAGAAATGTTTCCAAATTATCACCAGAGGGAATGAAAGGGAGGAGCATATTTAATATGCAGGCAGGAACTACAGAAGAAAGCTCTAGGGATATAGCCGAGCTCTCTAGGTCTTCAATGGCAGCAACTGGAGAATGTCTTGATGATTTTGAGAATGATAAACATTCAAGATCAGGTGACGGTGTGCTTGGGGTAGATCCAAAAGAGTGTAATGAATGCTCAATTTCATCATCGTCATCAGGGCACAAACAAATTCTGAGAAGATATTTGTTTGGGTCAAAGCTGAGGAAGATGTACAAGAAGCAAAAATTGTTGCAGAAGAAGTTTTTCCCTTGGAACTATGATTGGCATAGAGACCAACCTCATGTTGATGAAAGTGTTATCAAACCTTCTGAAGTTACTAGGAGATGCAAATCAGGACCAGTAGACCACGATGCTGTATTGAGGGCAATGTCACGGGCGCTTGAAAACACTGAGGAAGCATACATGGACGTAGTGGAAAGGGAGCTTGATAAAAATCCTGAGCTCGCGTTGATGGGTTCATGTGTGCTTGTGATGTTGATGAAAGATCAGGATGTATATGTTATGAATCTTGGAGATAGCCGAGTTGTCTTGGCACAAGATAATGAGCAATACAATAACTCAAGCTTCTTAAAGGGTGATTTAAGACATCGTAACAGGTCAAGGGAGTCACTTGTTCGTGTTGAACTTGATAGGATATCTGAGGAGTCACCAATGCATAATCCTAATAGCCACCTAAGCAGCAACACAAAAACTAAGGAATTGACTATTTGTAAATTAAAGATGAGAGCAGTTCAACTATCGACTGATCATAGTACAAGTGTTGAGGAGGTATGTTTCTGATATTTGATTGTTACATTCTTTCATTTGATTTTAGCATCTTCTGTCCTGCATGACAATTTGGTGATTTTGATTCATCTGTCAAATCATGCATATTTTAGCAAGTCATTTATTACCATCGTTGTGATTCCCTGAAAATCTCGGTAGGATATTAAATGTACCGTGTGCCTGAGCCAGAGTGATGCTATATATGTCCTCTTAATGTGATGGCTTACACTGAATTTGATGGTATTGATTGTTGAGTCTGCTCTCCTAAAAAATGCTGTAGATTTTACTTGGGTTAAACCATTAAAGTTAATGTCAAGTACATTAACCAACAGGAAGACAACAATTGAGGAAATCATTTGGAAGAGAAAATATGATAATTATTTTGTATGCTATCTTTGTTCTGGTCAACAAAATGAAGCTTATGAGCTATCTGGACGTTCTTCATTATTACTTGACTTTCTCTCAAGACATGTCAAAAAATGAGTTGATTTTTATTAGCTTGCTGAGTCGTTGTTAATGTTTGTTCATCTGCTTTGAGGCATACGGAGGATCAAAGCTGCCGCATGCAAAATTGAGGTCCTAGGAATAGCAAATAGTTATGCTATATTTTGTTAGCATGAATCATGGCTGCCAGTTAATTAGTACTTCCAAGTTTTTTTTTTTGAGGGGGAAAGGCAGGAGCTCTGCCAATTTCATTAAGGAGGATAGAAATGATACAGGTTCACCTCTCAAAGGTTCCACAGAAGAAATCACAGGGTTGTAGGGGAGAGAATACAGGAGATTTTAAGAAAATGTAAAGCAACAAGCATCAAATCCGACGCATAATCATCTGCGTAACCTGAGCTTCATCGAAGGCTTTGCACATTGCAATGATGGAGTCAACCACTTGCGGAACCGTGCTATACACGCCATTGAAAATCCTGTTGTTCCTCTGTAACCAGATCCCCCAAGCCATATACATTAGGCCATCCAAATTTCGTCTTTGCTCCTTGACCATTGATTTCCTGCAAGTTTCCCACCATGCCAATATGTCTCCATTGAAGAGATTTGTAGCGTGCATTTGGAGTCCTAGTTTGGACCAAATTGTGCTCCAAACCTGTTTCGCGAATGAGCACTCCATGATGAGATGTCGGGCTGTCTCTGGCTCGATGCCGCATAGGGAACAGATGGGGCTGTTGTCCCATCCCCTGAGCTGAAGCTTGTCAGAGGTCAAGATTTTCCTGTGTACCATAAGCCAAGCCAAAAACCTGCATTTGTTTTCAGTCTTCGCCTTCCAAGTTCCCAATATCAAATCCTGTTTCAGATTGACCAAAACCAAACGCAGGTACATAAAACAAGATTCACATACCATATACCTTATAATTATTCAACACAAACTCTATTATCTACTCTGTGGGTCTACACATTAACATCCTTTCAGATTTAATAACTTATTTCTTAGTAATCTGTTGTCCTTGACCCTCCTAACGTCAAACATTTATATTTTCAAGTGCCACCTCAATAGTACTCTGACGCTCTCTATTTTCCACTGAGAATATAGTTTGCATAATCATGAAAATGGTACTAGCTCACCTTGCAAATACACCTTCTGAAAGAATGAATACTTTTTTCGAAATTTCTTTGGAGGTAGTGATAAAGCTACTCTGAATATTCAGTCATGTTGTTTGGAAGTGTCCTGATGTGCTGTTGGTTACATTCTCATATGGATGAAATCAGCATCTCTATCGACTATAAATTTCTTGGAAGCAATCGTATTCTCTTTTGTAGCTAGCTGTTAGAACAGGATGTGAAACGGGCAATGTAAAAAGTTTCGCAGTGTGAATCCTTCATTTGTGCCTTATGTTTTTCTGGGAGAATGGAGCTTTTATGCTAGAGGGATTATTTGGTTAAAACACCTATGTTGTTTGTTCAGGTTTTACATTTATAAAGTTAGGCTTACCGTTTTATCTTGTACTCTATTTTAAAGATGATAATTATTTGTTAACCTCATTGTTCTTTCTATGTTCTCTGCAGGAAGTCTCGAGGATTAGGGCAGAACATCCTGACGACCCTCAATCTGTATTTAATGACAGGGTGAAAGGACAGTTGAAGGTTACAAGAGCGTTTGGTGCAGGTTTTCTAAAGAAGGTAGCTTAGAGTTTTTTTTTTTTTTGTGTCCATGGCTGTTGTTCACTGCTTTTATGTCCAAGGTTCTGTTGAAAACCAAATATTACAGTGATTCTGTTGAACAAACCAAATATTACAGTTAGAGGTACCCTACGATGCAAACCAAATATTTCAGTGATTCTGTTGAAAAAATGAACTGGCAGTATCAATATAACAATGAAAAGCAATATGATACCATCTAATCAGAAAATTGAAGATTAATTGTTAATGTGAAATTTTTTTGTAGGATTGTAGTTGATGTTATTAAATCTTTTTTGAAATAAATAGGTATGAAGTAAGTTTCTCTTTGGATATGACATACACACATTTGTAGTCTTAGACATTCCCAAAGGTGTTTTTATATATGTTGTAACTTCGAAGGTTATATTACAATGTAATATTCTATTATGCAAACGGTTAAAATATCTTCTTTGCCTGTTGCAGCCAAAATTTAATGACATACTACTTGAGATGTTTCGCATCGACTATGTTGGAACATCATCATATATCAGCTGCAACCCTGCTGTCCTTCACCACCGTCTTTGCTCAAATGACCGGTTTCTTGTCCTGTCCTCAGATGGACTGTATCAATATTTCAGCAATGATGAGGTTGTTTCACATGTTGCATGGTTTATGGAAAATGTACCAGAGGGTGATCCTGCTCAATACCTTGTAGCCGAGCTGTTATGCCGTGCAGCAAAAAAGAATGGTGAGTTATGTCTTTATTCATACAGCATGTACTATTTGGTTCATACAAGGAAATGACACTTTACTGTGGTGAACATTTTTATCTATGCCATCAGTGAGAGTATCAGGCTAAAGTACACTCAACTAGATCTGTTACGATCCGTAATAACTAAAATCTCATAACAAATTAGACTGCTAATAGCATTGTTATCAATGCCTCTTTACATTTGTATGTTAACATGGTTGAACTTTGGCGTGTCAATTGATGACATATGCTCACTCAGTTTGATATATGACACTTTCATGCATTGCCTTGCTACCTTTGAATCCTTCATGGTCTTGCTACTACCTTTACCAATCAAGACTCCGGTCATACCTTGGTTGTCTTGAAATTGTTGAAGCAATTCACGGTCCTATTAGGACTCTGGAAATATCCTATTATTTTTTAAAGGGATTGACCCAACATTTCTTTACCACATGAGCTATTTCCATATATATTTGCTACTTTACTAGCTCCCAGGAACTCCTTTTCTATTTTGGCATACGATATGTATATTTGTATGAACCGAGTTGTATATAGTAATGCTATTTTTTCAAGCTTTGAATTATTGCCTGAAATAAAACTATAGAAGAACTATTGTGCTCGTCATTCTCCAAAAGCTAACCCTTTTATCTTGGGTATTGTATGATACACGCAGGCATGGACTTTCATGAGTTGCTGGATATCCCTCAGGGTGATCGCCGAAAATACCATGATGATGTTTCTGTTATGGTAATTTCCCTTGAAGGCAGAATTTGGCGATCTTCTGGTTGAGCATCAAGATGTGACTTGGTCTGTTCCTTGCAGCCTCACTTAGCGTAGTGAATTATCAATCAGAAAAGGCATCATTGTCTTGTTCATTGTCTTCAGTTTTTGAAGTTCTGATCAAATTTCATTAGGCAATACATAGTGCCTTTTCTGCCTTAACATTTTGGATTTGTGGTGCATGCTTGGCCAGTCCAACTTTGACTTATACATGTTTCTTGTTTCTTATTAGTAAAAAGGTTCATTTTTGTGGGGATTTTTATTCCCTGTGCCTTCTATTAGCTTACTTTAAGTGTATTGTGTATATTTGTGTTTCCATTTTGTTTTCCTTCATTTGAAAACAGGGCGTGGGGGATTGGAATTTGTGCATTACAACTGCTGCTGGAGCTGTCTGATCTACAGGTTTTTTTTCAGCATTACTCCATCTGTTTGGGGGCATATGGCTGGTGGTTGTGCACTGTACATCAGCAGCAGCAGCTGCCTTGTGCATTTTGGTAGCCATTCTCAAGCTTTCATTCATGTGCCAATTTGACTGTTTAATCTGTAATGGTTTGTTTTTGCAAAATGTCGCATTATTCAGATGTTGCAGAAGGGAATGTACAAAAGAGACACTTCCCTATTTCTAAGGGAGCTTAAAAGCTTGATCATGAATGAATGATCCATGTTCTATACTATTCACTTGTCTTTCTGAGCTAAGAATCCTTTGGAGTTGTTACTAGCTAGACAAAAAAATGTACCGGCAGTGAGATCTCTGCTAAAAAATGTACCGGCAGTGAGTTGTTGGTTAGTATGTTTTGTTATCCGCTTCTCTATAGGATGGAAAACTGGAAATGGAAAACTTCCTTTTCTTTTCTTTTTTTACTACAGATGATTGGTGCATATTCGTGCAAATTGTAGATTAAAATATACTCCCTCCATCCTAAAATGTTTGACGCCGTTGACTTTTTTTTAAATGTTTGACCGTTCGTCTTATTCAAAAAATTTAAGTAATTATTAATTCTTTTCCTATCATTTGATTTATTGTTAAATATACTTTTATGTATACATATAGTTTTACACATTTCACAAAAGTTTTTGAATAAGACGAACGGTCAAATATGTTTAAAAAAGTTAACGGTGTCAAACATTTAGGAAAGGAGGGAGGATATACAAGTCTGTTGCTATTTTCCTTTCAAAGAGGTACTTTTGGGACTGTTTGAGCTACCTGCTCCTTAGAAAACTATCTTAGGATAAGTTCGTGGTGACGTCGATCAATTATCCATGTACTGAAAAGGCTGGATTCGTTATGCACCAAACTTTTCAGAGTACAACTGTACAAGCTATAGCATGCTTATGCCGTAGTGTACTATTGTCCATAATTTTGTCTTGGTGTAGTATGATTCATGCAGGGAAGAGTAGAGGCTGTTACAGTATTGACCAAGTGTGTACTTCACCCACTAGATAGTTGTACTTAATTTGGTTTCTGTACGACCCTATACGAGCTAATCTGTGACGACTACACTCTACAGCACTTGGTCTGTAAGTTGGGTCTGGTTGTTCCCAATTTTTTCTTTAAACTTTTAACTTTTTCATCACATCAAAACTTCTAATTTTTTCGTCACATCGTTCCAATTTCAATCAAACTTTTAATTTTAACGTGAACTATACACAGCCTTGGCAGCATTTCAAGTCAAAAGTTCGAACCAGCTGATAGATGATGAATGAAACTGAGTTCATGTCACATTATTTAAGGGCACCCAAGAATAAATTAAGGGCCCCTTTGAATCGTAGGGTAGAAAAAACAGAGGAATAGGAAAAACATTGGATTCTGACAGGAATTGAAGTGTAAAAAACAGAGGATTGCAAAACACAGGAAAAACATAGGAATGGTCGTTTGATTGGAGCGTAGGAAAAACGTAGGAATCGGATGAGAGAGATAGACTCAAAGGAAATTTTCCAATAGGTTGGAGCTCTTGCTAAATTTCCTCCAAAATCCACATGCAATGTGCCATTCCATAGGAATTTCATAGAATTTGGAAAGCTTCGATCCTTTGAATCAAAGGGCCAAATAGGAAAATTTCCTATAGGATTTGAATCTTATGAAATTTCTATATAAATCCTTTGATTCAAAGGGGCCCTAAATATTAGAAATTTGAGAAGTTTATTTATTGAAGTTCTCTATGTAATACCGTTGAAAGGTTTTACAAACATCACACCGTTTAGAAATTTTGGAAACCTGTTGGGGGATAATCCACGATGTTGTTCTGAACTAAAATTGAGTTTGGAATTTTTTTTCTTCATGTGCAAACAAACAACAACGAATTGGCGTTAAGATTGTGACATCGAGATTGAAAATATATGTCCTCATCTTTTAGATAGCTGAAAATGATGAATTATTTTTATGGTAGCTATTTGAGGGTATAACTGAATGAATCAATCACTATAAAGTTAAAATATTTGCTTTAGAAATCTATTACAAGAAAATTTTATATAACCTTTAACACTAAACGCAAGCGCGCAAAGAAAATCTAGAATGAGAAAAGGACCAAACAGGGCCTAGCACATGTATCTCCAATTGCAGCAGAAGTTAAATTCTCTCTTGCACCAAGAATACGCCATTAGGCCATTCCCAACCCAATAACTAGAATGGTGTCCATAGTATTAAATAAGCTGCCACATAGGATGAAAAGTGATGTGGCAAGTGAATAAACGAAAAAAGAGAAGGAAATCATGTCTTGCATGAGACATGGTTTCTACACAACATCTAAGACATCATGTGAGATAAGTAGTATTAAATTTATGTATAGAATAGTAGTATTTGTATTGGAAGAGTGGTGCCTACTACTAGTTTTTTGATGATGTGGAGTTTATAGAAACTATGTCAGTGTTTTGGGTTGGGAATAGCCTTATGCTACTTCTAAACACCTTCCAATTCACAACGTTTTGACTCCGTTTTTTTTTTCATAAATCTGGCATCTCAGACCCCACTTCATCAAACTGTCCTGCATAATGTAGCTGCCAATCTCTGAACTGCAGAAGGTCCAACCAACTGGCAGAATCAAATTTTGCTGCTCTCTTTGTAAAATAAAAAAATAAAAAAAAATCCAAGAAATACTTGACTGGTTAGCTGGTCTTGTTAATTAATATTAATGGGATCTTGGATTCCCAGCTGACTTTGCAAAGCAAACGCATTCGAGTAAGTATCACGCTGGCTGTACACGGTTGCTCATGTAACTAGTATAATATCCTGAACTAACCCACTAATTCATCATTATCTTTGTGCTACTATGATTTCGCCCATCATGAACCATAACATTATTTCTGATTTTTTTTTGTACAATACTACAATGTGAATTATAATACATTTGATACTAGCTACCTGGATGGGTGTTTAGTGTCATGCATGCAAGTACATAATAATTAATTAAAAAAATCAACACTGAAGAAAAACACCCATACCATTGGTAGGTACGTAGACATTTCCCCCCTTAATTATCACTTTTTTTTCTAGCGAAATGTACAAGAAAGTCTACATCTTGACAATCTGACTATATGTATATTTTATATATATATATATATATATATATATATATATATATATATATATATATATATATATATATATATATATATATATATATATATATATATATATATATATATATATATATATAACCAAGAAGCTTAATCTTAATTTAATTTCAAAAAGAAAAAGAAGAGAAAATGGTCCCAATGGTCGAGTAGTAGTAATTAATTAATTAATCAGAGAAGGAGAAAAAAAAATCAGGCGATGATGCAGCCGTAGCCATCGGCCTCCACCTCGTAGAGGACGACGCCGCCGCCGGGGGCGGCGGCGCACTGGCAGGCGGGGCGGCAGGAGTTGCAGCCGGGGCAGCACGGCGGCGGCGGCGGTGGGCAGGGCGGCGGCGGGTCGGGCTTCTTGGGAGGGTCGTCGGGCTTCTTGGGCGCCTCGGGCTTCTTCTCCGGCTCGACGCTGACGACCTCCGCCGCGAACTTGGCCTTGCGGAGCTCGCCCACCACCTGCACCACGTCCACCTCCCCCACCACCGTCATCGTCCCCTTCTCATCGTCCGCCGCCAGCGACTTCACCCCTGCAAAATTAATCAATTCAATTCAATTCAATTCAGCTCCATCGATGATGATTCAAGCTGCAGTTGCACCTGATTCATCCAACAAATTAGTACCTGGGATCTTGGCCACCACGGTCATGGCGACGGCCTTGCACTTGGCCCGGACGAAGTCCACCTTGATCACGATCTTCTGCAAGATTTCAGTTAGGATTAAGTCTCTAATATAATCGCAATGCATATAGCCATATACGACGAACTGGAAGTGGAAGAGAGGAAGAGCAAGCTGACCTTGGACGACATGGCGGGCGATCGATCGAGCTAGCGCGAGGAGGAGGAGGAAGACGAAGTGGAGCAGGTGAGGTGAGAGGGTGAGGAGCTTTGATGCTAAGAAAGGGAGGTTGCGTGTATCTCGCCATAATTGAATCAGTATGGATCGACATCGATCTGCGTCATTATACGAGCTTTGCAAATTAAACTAATTGTCGTAACTATTCCAATTCGATTGATTAGTGTGTTAAATTGCTGAAATGGTCAACAGCTTTAACGAATTCTTTGTTTTTTCTTTTCTCTCTCTGAGCACAATGCTTTGCATTAGAGAACGCATTTCACATTTGTTCTTCTCGGAGGTAAGCCGGCGGTGTCAGATCACCCGTACTTTTGTAAATATATTTCTTTTTGGTGAGTTGTTCTGGGTGATTGATCTGATATATATATGAGATTAAATAATCAGAAGGGATTATAAAAAAATTACAGCTAGTGTTTTGTTCTCTCAAGGCAGAGATTGTGTGTTGAATAAATATTTTATTGCCGATCACAATCTTATAAAGAATCAGTGCACTTTATTTTGAGCGATAACGATTTGTCTCAATCAGCCGCCTCTTGCCTTTTTCTAATCTTCTCCTGCAATCTGTCCCTAGTAATGCACAGGATAATATATAACCTTTAACTGATTACTCGTTAAGTTTCATAATATTATCTCCTTTTTTTTTCAAGAATCCAGATGCGGCGCGCTCTTGTTAATTGCTTCGAGAACGTGGATGCATGTACTTTCTCTGAACTCATCAGAGGTCAAGCACGAAGACTTTTGATTACGTAGATCGAGGTGAAGCCTGATTAAACATTGATCAGTACGTATGACAGTATTCAGTCAGCAGTCACTCTCTCAGAGGATGAGTATAATACTACAGATTAGAATGTTAGAGAGATGTTTCAAAACATTTTCTCTACACTAATCTAAGGACTAATAATCCATCCACGGGAACATCGTGTGCGTGACATGAGGGATTGGTATCTCCAAGCCAAAATTTGCATTAATTTTTGGTGCTACGGAAAATCATGAAGAAATCGAGCCCACAAGAAGTTTGTTAAGGAGGCCTAATAAGGTACTCCCCCGTCCCATTTTAAGTGTGTTCAATGTTTGTTCGTCCGTCTTATTTAAAATAATTTTCTGATTAGTATTTTTATTGTTGTTAGATGATAAAAATAAATAGTACTTTATATGTGACTTATTTTTTTATATTTTTTTTTCAAATAATACAAATGGTCAAACGTTGGACACAGAAAAAACACATGGGACAGAAGGAGTAATAAATAGCACATAATGAGTCAGTAGCAGATTGATATCTATGTAGCGAATCGCAGACAACGAGCATTATAGCGGACGCTAGGTTCCAATAGCAACATTTAATAACCACGCATAAATTTGAGTATATGCCATGAATAATGATCTTATAAAACATTAACAAAGCAACTGAGAAACAAATTAGAAGCAATACTCATATAACTGAGTATAAATATAGATTTAGTAGCAATCGAAGAGTTGATGTCTTATTTCAACTCAAATTAAATTAAGAAGTGAACATATATGATGTTCTACTCATTATATGTTCCGACTCACAAGAATACAAGGTTTTAAGAGACAAAACAACTAATAAACTCGTCATTTGTTATGGGTTAGTAGTTATATAAAATGGCCTTATGCTATAGCAGCCCGCGAAACAAAAATAGTTGTCATTTGTACTTTTTTTTTTAAAAAAAGCGATCACTTAGTTCCAACATGCTATGTCATATCGGGACTACCTATACATTTGTCGACAAATTTTCTCCTAAAAATTTGACAGATGTAATTATAGTACAATCGTAGTATAATTATACTGTAACTTGCATGTAACTGTAGTGTAACTTGTATGTAAGTTTCACGTAATTTGGAATCATTAGATCTATTACAAGATTTGTTCTGGTGAGGAAGAAAAAAAATTACAGCACACACATATGTGAAAGGATTTGTTTCCACGACCTCCATTTTACCGAAATAACATGTTACAGAGAGATTTTTGAAAGTTACATTATAGTTACAGTGCAATTACATGCAAGTTATAGTGTAATTACACTACGATTGTACTGTAATTACATCTGTTAAATTTTTAGGAGAAAATTTGTTGACAAATATATAGTAAAATTGTGTCATATCCGCTATCGCCATGACGCCGGTTATGAACACTATTTATTTATTAGTTGGGCTTAAATTAAACGAACGGATAGACAATTACGGGCTGAATTTACCCACATTTTTGGGCTGGATTTACGCTCCACTTTAGGCCGGAGTTGCGAGCAGTTCTGGACCGAAATAACGCTCGTGGTTGGGCCGAAATTATGCGCACTATTGAGCCGAATCCGCTCGAAGAAATGGGCTGAACGAACACGCACTTGTCGTCTTGTCGCCTCAAAATTTCCTCTCTCCTCGCCACCGTCTCTTCTGTTTACGAGCTCCTCTCCAAATCCCCAAAACCCTAATCCAGCCAGCCGCCGCCGCCGCCGCCGCCATGGGAGGAGGAGGAGGAGGAGGGCGCAAGCCACGCAACTTCGCCACGTTCCGGCTGTTCCCGCGCGCCGGCGCCGCCGACCCCAACGACCGCGTCTTCGTCCGCGTCGACAGCAACGACTACACCGTCCCCGGCTTCGGCGACGACGACGCCTTCGACTCCTCATCCCTCTCCCTCACCGGTGACGCCGCCGCCGGCGATCACTTCTCCTCCGCCTCCGGCCCCCTCCCCGACCACGTCCGCCGCGAGATCCTCGAGCTCGGCCTCCCGGACGACGGCTACAATTACCTCCACCACCTCCGCGAGCTCCGCCCCTCCGCCGCCGCCGCCGCCTCATCCTTCGCGCCCAACCAGACTGCCCCGCCTCTCCCCCTCGACGTGAAGGTCTGCGACTTCCCTTCCCGAAACCCCAATTTTCGTTTCTCCTGCTATTCGGTTGTCTGATGCTTAGGATGATATGCTGTTGTTTTGGGCGTGCAGGCGTATGATGCCAGTAGGGTGCGGATTGCTTCTGGCAATGTTGAGGATGAGATGGACGAGGGGAGGACGATGTGTAAGGTGGCCGCGAAGACAGCGCCTGTGAGGCGGATTGAGAGGGCGGTTGATCCTGACATCGCGAGGTTGCTCGACGAGACCGATGTCTCCCATGGCGGGTCGGAGGATGAGGGACTGGAGGAGGATTTTGTCATCATGGCAAACCGGGCTGAGGGGGATGAGGAGGAAGATGATGATGATGAAGAGGAGGAAGTGATGGATGGTGTGTTCTTAAGTGATGTTGAAGAGGAAGAGGAGTTTGAGGATGATGAGGGTGAGCCCAAGCCGAGGGTCCGGCGGTTGCTGGATGAACAGTTTGATTTGGTATGCTTCGTTTGCATTTTGTGTTTCCTTCAGTATGATTTCACATACACCATTTTTATAGGGGCAGTATAACTTTCCTTCCTTTTATTCTATAGGGGCATATTACGGGACTACCCTTATAGCTGCATAAGTTTCTAAGTATTTATGTGCTTGTCAAATATATATTTTTAGAGTAAATTTCATAAAACTACAGATACTATGACCAAATTATCACAAAACTACAGATTTAACTCAGTGTATCACAAAACTACACATTTAACACCAAATTTATCACAAAACTACACATTTAAGATGAAGTGTCACAAAACTACATGTTTAGTAACTAAATTATCATAAAACTATAGGTTTAGAACCAATTTAATCACAAAGTAATAATGTTTATAGCTCCACATAACAATGGTGCTAGGGATTTAAACTCCAAAAGTTGTAGTTTTGTGATAAGTTCAATATTAAATATGCATTTTTGTGATACTTAACCTAAAATCTGCAGTTTTGTGATAAATTTGGTGCTAAATGTGTAGTTTTGTGATACAACTCCTTAAATCTGTAGTTTTGTGATAATTTGGTCAAAATACCTGTAGTTTTGTGAAATTTACTCATATTTTTATCATTGTGTAGATGGTAGATCTGAAGCTTCTAGATTGAAGATTACGCATAATGGATGACTGTGTTCATATATAATGCTGGTCATCAAACTAATTGAGCATACCATACCGGATGCTGTATCTTGTTCAACTCCCTCTAGTTGGAAGCGTATGTTGTTTTAGACATGCATCCAGTTGACTTTCGAAACTTCGAATATCAATACACTATATAGTATATTTGTCTCAAGAACTTTCTTGAATATTATACTTTTTACACGGTCTGATATACATAATGCACTAAAAGTTAGTGGTCAAACTACTGTTCTAGATAGTGTCCCATTGTCCAAAATTACATGTATTTTATGAATTGAGGGAATCATCACCAGACGCCTAATCAGTCATGTCTTTCTACGATTAGAAGTTCATCGTGCAAATTTGGACTCGTTTGTTTTGCGAATCGCAAATGGTATGCCCAATTCTGACTTGTTGTGAATCAACTTGCAGCTTGCTTTGGAAGAATATGGTGACAGTGATGATGATGATGATGATCCAGGTGTTAGAAATGGGGAATGTGAACTGCCTACTGAGGTTATTGATGAACTGAAACTGTTCCATAGTCAAAATGTATCTGTCACAGAAGAATATAGAACGCCGGCAGATTTTGTTCGTAGAAAATTGGATTCAAGCACAGCAGAGGAGGTGGATGAATCTGCTAATGTAATCCAAAAATGTGCTGAATATGCTGAAAGGTATTTAAATGAAACTGCTGAAGAGGAAGAAGTTGTACTTGTTTCAGAAAGCAGTGATGAGTCTGAAGTTTGGGACTGTGAGACTATTGTTTCCACATACTCAAATCTTGACAACCATCCTGGAAAGATTCAAACACCAGGAAATCCTAAAAATAGGCTCCCTAAAGTTTTTCCTGGAGAAACAGCTACAACGAAAGATATCATCAGGCTTCAAGGCAAAGAGAGACTTCCAGTAGAATACCTACCACAGAGGAAAAGAAATGGTGAGAAGGAGAAGAAAGCAAAGCCAACAGAAACTCCAAGTGCTGAAAGTTTTAAGAAAGGAGCTCAAAAGGAAACAAAGGAGGAAAAGAAAGCAAGAAAGGTAAAAGAGTGGTTTTAGGATATTCTTGCAATCATGTACTGTTATTCCTTAAAACAGTAGAGAATACCGGGAAAGCATTTTAATTGTGTTTATTTGATTCATTTGGAGGCTTCAACGGTTGACCAAATGTATGCTGCATTATACCTGCGACCTATGTAGTCATTTCATCATTTGTAGTATAAAAATCTTGAAGTACTAATCTTTAAGTTGTCTGTAGGTTCAAGTTTAGTTTAAACTTTTTTCAAGATAAACTAGCGTTAATTTATGGTACAACAGTTGCCTAGCTATTAGCGTATTTCTTGGTGGTTATGTTGAATTGATAAGTGTTCTTCAAGATTACAATGTGTTCCTAGCTGGAGCAGTGTTGTAAAATGATTTGTAAATCGGCTTAATATGGTGAACCACTTTTTTTTGTTTTAATAATTTTTAAATTGTTTATTGGTATGTGTAACATCCTTGTCATCTGGGCTGTTTCTTGGTATACATGTAGGCTGCAGTGAAAGAAGAGAAGAGAGAAGCACGGAAAGCAAAGAAAGAGCTGAAAGGCCTGTACAAATTTGAAACACAGAAGGCTCAGAAGGTTGCTGCTGTTACAGGGCCAGCTTCTATACGGCTAATGTAAGTCACCCTGTTGCCACGTTACACCATCTGAAATGAATATGCCCAAAGGTTTTGACTTATTGCTGCTGGAAGAAATGAAAAAGAACTCCGCCACTGTTTGCTCCTTAGATAAAGAATTCAGCGGTAGTGTTATGTCAAGTGAAATGTAGATATACCCATCCTGGGTAGTACTATCTACTGCAGAATATGATCCAATTGCAAGTTTGCAACAACTTTGATTTGGGCATCGAAACAGCTAGAAAGAAATTCAGAACTCAGAACAGAAGATATTTGTGTAGACAGCTCACGAAGTGTTGTCACCTTTTAATCTTGAGTGAATTCTTCCCTTCCCATTTACTTGAATTTTATTTTGTCCTGTTTTTGCTGCCAACATCAAAAACAATTAAGGGAAGAGAATTAAGAACTATATAGTTGGCAGTTTCTTTGTTGTTTGATGTTGTAAAACCAATTTGGTTTCATGATTGCACCTAGCTCTGCTCTGCTTTGCGCTACACGTTCCTTCTTAGGTTTGATGTAAACACTTTTTAGTGGATTTATACAAATACTCTCTACTCTCTATACTGATTTGACTCTTTTTTACTTGATCAGGTAATAACCATGTTGATTTGTAAACATGTTCTGCACGATAACGACGCAATGTGAGTCGTAAGGAGATCCTCATCCTACAAGGTACGACGGCAAGATATGATACACTGATACCTCCTGGGTCATCTTGTGCCATGTTTGTGGTTTTTGTCGACTAGATACCCAGTGTATACCATGTTTGGACTTCTGTATGAGAAATATGTCGTGTAAGACGTAGGTTATCTAATGGACACAGTGGCGCTATTTTGAATGTGATTTTACACTGAAGTTACCCAAGATTTTCAATCTGCATATACGCACTGCAAATTTCCTCTAGAAAAGTTGTGCTCTAAGCACAGGCTGCAAGAAGGGTTTTGAAGACTGGTTTTGCCGGAAAAGAACTAGTACAAACAAAAGTTGCTAGGCAGACAATTTTGGCAATGTTTTCATAGATCTAGGCTAGTCTACATAATAGATCCGAAATGGATCAAAGTGTTGATAAAGTATCTTTCATAGGACACTTCACAAAATAAGATATACATACAACTGTAAAAATTGATACAACTTTGATAGAATGGCGTACTGGGAATACACGTGAGTACGTTGTTTTAATACTCCCTCCTATTTTAAAATAGAAAAAAAAAGTCAAAATAACTCCCTATAATTAGTTTGAAAGTCCATCTAGCATTCTGAAGTTTAAAACCGAACATTCAATTCCCTAAACTTTACACTAACATTCATTTAACAACCTAACAAGCTTAGGTGTGTTTGGCAAATGGGATTTGAGAGATGAATGGCTAGGGTATGTTTATTAAATGGGATTTGAGAGGTGGGATTGGGAAAGTGAAATGGATGAATGGCTAGGATTAAATGAGGTGTGAAGAATGGATGACTATGATGCAATATTGTCTTTTGGAGGGTGAGATGTTATTTCTCAATCACATTTGTCAAACAAAGCCTTAGTTGGAGGGGGTAATATGAAGTGAACTGTATTATAAAGTTGGATGGGTTGGATGTCCTAATTTAACAATGGACTTTTCATATAAAGTTTAGAGGGGTTTTCAGACATTTCTTTTTAAAATATAGGGTGTTTTTTTATTAAGTTTAACTGATTCCCCGATGGATTTGGATACACCATCGTGCTCTTCAACTCGTTCTGCCGTGCCGCCGTCGGTAACGTCCAAGGTCTCCTCGCCTGGGGACTGGGGAGTACATCGACCCTGGTCCTTGGCTCCTGAGACAGCGTGTGGTCTGTCTCTGTGTCGAGCGCGGTTACGAAGCCTCCGCTACATGCTCTGGAACCCGTGCTCCACTGCCTGCGCCACTGTCTCTCCCCCCGGGCCAGCCGCGACGGCGGCCATGCGCTTCCACCCCCTGCACCGCTTCCGGCAAAGTCCGCAGGTCCCCTTCCCCTAGAATCCGGCATGTTTCTCCCGACTGCCTACTACCTCCAGAGAATCCGACATGGTTAGGAAGGCGAATAGGTAGGTGCGCCAATAACATCCATCTCTCTAAGATGCAGGGAACCCGCTCCGTCGTCCTGCACTGGCTGGTTGCAGCTGCAGGTGCTCGTGTTCGAGCTCATGCCTGGCGCACGAGATCAAGTTCCATCGCATTTGTTGCCAATTAGCATTCGGGATTGCTAAAAAAAACTTTCGACAGATTTTTGGGTAGAAATATACTCTGAGATTCGTGCTCTGTGTGTGTGTGGTGGGGGGGGGGGGGGGAATGATTTCATCTGAGATTCAACTACAGATTGCTAAGTCTTGAACCCGCGACCTCCCCCTCGCGCGCGCAGCCTCTGAGCTTTGCCAAGTTTACTGTACTTGCACCCTACTCCCTCCATATCTGTAAAGGAAGTCGTTTAAGAAAATGTTTAAGTCAAACCTTAGAAATATAAATCATGAATAACTCTTGAGTTGTTGAGTTTGAAAATGTTAAAATTATATGAATAGATATGTCTTGAAAAATACTTTCATAAAAATATACATATATCACTTTTCAATAAATATTTTTATAGAAACAAGAAGCCAAAGTTGTATTTTAGAGACCGTATCGCTGTCCAAAACGACTTCCTTTACGAGTACAGAGGGAGTACTTACATTCTATTTACATTATAGTTATATATTAATTATATTACGGTGCAACTGCATTTGACATATTTTTGGGGACTTTTTCTGTTGAATGTTAGATAGACATTCCCTTAGTATTTATACATATTTATTTCACGATATACCAAGTTAATGTGGACTATTCATTGGGCATTGATCAATTTACTAAAAGCTGTAACACCCCAATTTTCGTGTGGCATTAAAAACTAATTTAATAAAATTATATATACGAAAATTTTGTTCTTTGAGTGTTGAGCTTAAGTTGTACCCTAGATCTCAAGTTAAATCCCTCCTTTGTTATGTCTTCATGATGCCAAAAATCAACCCCTCCAAATTTTCGTTCCAAAGTAATATCTTCCATTCAGATTTCTCTACTAAAACCCTATCCACAAATTTCGTCGAATATTCAAATTCAAGTTCGGTTCAACAATTCACCTCCAAACCCTAAACTCTCTCCTGGGTCTCCTGAAATCCATACTCGAATTTGAATTCAAACTCTCAAGTTTCATCCATCTCTCTCTCTCCCTCGCTCTATCTATCTCTATAACCCTTTGAATCCTTTCCCGAATATTTGTTCCAACTCCAAGGAAAATTCCAAATTCAATTCCTTTATTTGAACCCCAATTTCTAAGATTATTTCCTTTCTCCTTAAATCCCTCCCAAATAATTCTCCAAGCCCCAAATATAAAACTATTTCAAAAATATCAACCTCCCACTTCGATGTCCCATGCTTGACTCCTACATATTTTCCTGAGTCCAAATATCTAATTTGAATTCAAATACTCAAAATTTGAATAGTCCCTTAATACAAAACAAACATTATATTAAAATATATTTAATGCTAAATTTAATAAAATTAATTTCGTGTTGTAGATGTTATTAATTTTTTCTATAAACTTGGTTAAACCTAAAGAACTTTGACTAAAAAAATCAAATGACTTATAATATGAAAACAGGGGAGTTTTTTCAACGGGGGAGCATGAAAAAACTTGCTTGCTCACCCCACTTGCATCCATGGAGAAGCGGTGCTTTTGCAGTTATCCCACCCTTCCAATACTTGCCCACAACAAAAACTCACGATTGTACGCATCCAATTCGAGGGTGGTTTCCCGATTGAAGATGGGACTAGGGCTGTCAACGAGCCGAGCTCGAGCGAGCTCGCCTGCCTAGGCTCGAGCTCGATACAAGCTTGAGCCTATCGAGCTCGAGCTGAGCCTATAAAATGTTCGAATTTTCAAACAGGCGCGGTTCAAGCTTGACTACCAAGCTCGAGCTCGACTACCGAGCTCGAATTTTAATTAGAACAATTTATATTTCAAAGGATATTTTTTAAAAAATAATAATTTATGGTTTATCATATTAGTAGAAGAGGAAAAAGAATAAAATAAATATATGCTGCCAATACAAGGCATACAAATAACATATTTGATCTTCCAATTTATTAAATAGCAACAAAAAAATCATAAATTACTAGTCTCGTTAGAAGCTTGAGCTCGGCTCGACAAAGCTCGCGAGCTTTGGAACAGGCTCAGGCTCGGCTCGTTTGGAGCTCGAGCTGAGCTCGAATCGAGCCTAGGATGAGTCGAGCTCGAATAGCTCGCGAACCTCGAGCTTTTTTGACAGCCCTAGATAGGACTATAGTATGCAACGCACGGTGCAAGTGCGCGTGAAAGAACGGTGTTTCTTTCCTCTCCCTCTCTTCTATTTTAGCAAGTCTTCTGTGTAGTTGGAGATGATAACATATTTTTATAATGGGAAACTATCTAATCTCTCGAAAGTATATCCCTTCGTTGTTCATATGTCACTCAAATGGTAGTGAAAAAAAATATGAGAAGATATATTAACACATGATATATCACGCTATAAATATGCAAGTTAAAATTTAACTTCTATATATCATAACGGAAAACAAATAAATTAAACTAAGCTAGTTAGATATTGACTGTTAAATTTGTTTTTTTTTGGTTATACGACATGTAGAAGGGATCCAGAATTTTATTAGGACCTGGCCCATTCCTTGAAAAAGGAGGCCTACAAAGAAAGGAATAAGTTCATCTGAGGTCCTTTAACTTATTAACGAATCCGATTTTCGTCCTTCAACCCCAAAACCAGAAACAACGGGTCCCTCAACTATCAAAACCAATATAGATGGCGGTTTTGGTTCACGTGGCGCCTACGTGGCTGGTTTGACTTGATCTTCATTTGACGTGGCTCTAACATGGCGCTTACGTGGCAATTCGATCCAGAAAAATAATAAAACCGATGGGATCCACATGTTAGTTTTAGACATAAAAATAATAGAAAAGGTGGGACCCACGTGGGCCCCACATGTCATCCTCACTCTCCCCTCCCCTCTTCTCTCTGTCTATCTTTTTCTTTTCTTTTTCATTCCTTTTCTTCTTTTTCTTTAGAAGCTGGTATCTGGCGGCCGACACGAGAGGGCGACCGACAACGCGAGCGCCGCGTCGGCGGAGAGGGCGGCCGAGGCAGGAGAGGAGCGGTGACGCGCATGGGCCGGCGGGAGAGGAAGGGGACGCGGGAGGTGGCCCTAGCTGCGGCGGCCGGTGGGAGAGGAGATGGTGTCGACGGTGAGGAGGATGCTCGTCACGGTCGGCGAGCGCGGCGCACACGCGGCGGGCCGAGGAAGGTAGCGGGGACGACGATGAGAGGAGGTGGAGCACGAATCTGGACAGCGGACTGTGGCGGCGGAGCGACTGAGGTCGAGCAGCGTGACCTGGCCGCGTCCCCCTCACCAGCCAACGCGGGAGATCTGGTGGTGGTGGTGGCCGGTGGTGGTTTCTGAACCACCAGGCGCGTCGCAATCCCAGAGCTTGGGCCCCGACAGGGTCTAGGTCATCGCACGGAGGAGCATCGGCGCGGGCAGTCGTCGTCGCCGAAGTTGGCACGGAAGAGGGTTATCCTTGTTGTCGCCGGACGGGCAGCGGCCGGAGGCCCGGACTAGAGCGTCGGAGCATGCCGACTACCACCACAACCGCCTCTTGCTGCTATGGATCGCCGCGGCCACCTCCTCGCCGGCCATCCCGCTCGAACGCCGTCTTCTTGCTGCCCCAAAGGCTGCTGCAACATTGCGCATGGAGGATATGGGGCGGCGCCCCTGGCCCCACCGTCCGCCCGCGCTAGAGAAGCGGAAGGCCGAGCACCGCCTTGGCCCCGCCGTCCTGCGCTAGAGAAGAGGATGGGCGGCTGCTGCCTTTGGCCCCACCATCTGCTGAGGAAGAGGAGTATCCCATTGTTTTTTAGTCTAACTGGTATGCGGGCCCCACATTTATTTTTTTTTAATATTTTGCTTTTAGTGATCACTGCCACATAGGACGAGGACCAAGTCAAACCAGCCACATCACTGTCACGTCAGCCTAAACCACCATCTAAATCGAGGGCCTTATTTGCACCGGTTATGATAGTTGAGGGACCCGTTGTATCTGGTTTTGGGGTTCAAGGACGAAAATCGGATTCGATGACAAGTTAAGGGATCTCAGGTGAACTTATTCCACAAGGAAATCATTCACGAACTAGATTATATGCATTTTTGGAAGCCCACGGGACAGGAAATTACCGGCCCTATCCACATCACTTCCCAGGGGGATAGGATTTCCCGGCCCTTTCCACCCATAAGCTCGCGTCATTCGCTGATCGCATCTCCGTCGTCACGAGCAGCCGCCGCCTCCGCCTCTCCCACCCGCGAGATTCCGCCGTCACCGACCGCAAGCTGCACTTCCCTCTTCTTCTAACTGATGTCAGGCGACGGCCCTCGATGGTAATGTTCCGGTGAGACAAAAATGAACTTCTTTTTAATTTCTTTCGATGAAAGGACTAATAATCCTCCCACAAGTTTAGGACTCCTGATCATGGTTTAATTTTTTGGTTTGGCCGATTCTATTGGAGGTCACCAGTATAAGGAAATTTCTGTCCGAAATTTTGAACAAATGTTAGTCAGATTTGAACAAAATATTATCAAATTCACAAAATAAAAATAAAAATTTTGGTCGAAATAATATCGTATCGGGGGATCCGAAATGGCTGAAATTTCTAACCATGCTCCTATTCCTGAATGAAGCATAAGTTCCGTTACAGTTTGATCTAATCTCGGCACATTTGAATTTGATCTAATCTCGGCACATTTGAAATTGATTTGTCTCTGCAAGAGGGCTTTGATATCTATGGGGTGAAATTGATTTGTCTCTGCAAGAGGGCTTTGATATCTATGGGCTTGTTTGGTTCTTTACCCTACCAATTCATTGGTAGTGCCAAAGTCTAGGAAAATTTTGGCACTACCAAAATATTGGTAGGGTAAAATTATTTAGCTAACATTTGGATTGCTACCAATTTAAAGCCAAATTCTTATAGCATAGTGAAGAAACTTCTAGAATATGACCAAATATTTTAGGGGCACTACCAAATATTTAGTCTCAATCCAAACTAACACACAAACTATTCAATTTGCCAATAAATTGGTAGGGTATGTTTTTGGCATCAAACCAAAACGGCCCTATACGAGATGAAGGAAAATGCCTGACCTGCCGACCATGGACGACGACGACGACAAGATGGGCACTCACGCACAGGTGCAGCAGCTGCCCGACGAGCTGCTCTTGGAGATCCTGCTCCGCCTGCCGCCCCGCGCCATCGCGCGCTGCCTCGCCGTCTGCTCGGCCTGGAGCTCCGCCGTCTCCGCCGCGGCCTTCCGCCGCGCCCACGCCGACCGCCCGGCCGCCGTCTGCAAGGCCACCGCCACGGCGATCGACTGCTGCGACCGCGACGCCGTCGTCCTCGACGCGTTCCTCGGCCGCTGGCACCGCGGCAACGTCCACACCACGCCGCGGTCTCCGCGCGGCCTCGTGTTCCCGGCGGCCATGGCCCCCGAGCCCGACACCCCGTGGGTACTCGATACGCTGGTCGTCGGCTCCTGGGACGGCGTGCTCTGCGTCGAGCGAGGTGCTCCTCTGCTCCGGGGAAGCCGCTGGGACGCCGGCGTCCATCACTGGCCCAAATCCGGCCGGCTCCGGGAGTACGTGCTCTGGAACCCACTCGCCATGACCCGCGCCACCGTCTCTCCGCCGCCCGGCCGCGGCGCTGTCATCGGAGGCTACGCCCACCCGGCCACCATGCGCTTCCACCTACTTCACGCCGCCGGCGAGGCCGCACGCCGTCCAGGTAGCCTCGGCCTGTTCGTCCCGACCGTCTTCCGTGTCCAGCGAGTCGGAGACGGCGCCTGGCGCGAGGTTCCCCTCCCTCTCCTGGAACAACAAGACGATCACGCGCACGCGCAGCTGCAGATGCACGGCGCTCGCTCCGTCGCCCTGCACGGCAACCTGCACTGGCTGGTGCAGCGGGGTGGATCGGCCGGACCCGGACGGCTGCAGGTGCTCGTGTTCGAGCCGGCGCGCGAGAGGTTCCGGCTGATGGAGGCGCCGCCACGGCGCCATGGCGAGGAGGACGACCTGGCAAGATCGCGGATCGTCGTCCTGTCCAACGGCAAGCTCTGCGCCGTGGCCGTGCGCCCGGCCACCAGCACGATGGAGATGTGGGTGCTCGACTCCTCCTCCTCCGACGCGCCGCGGAGATGGCGGCTCGACGCGTACAGCCTCCGGCGAAGGAAGTGGACGAGGGTGTGCGCCGCGCGCCCCAGGAGTGGTTCCGTGGGCGTGGCGCTGCTGCCGCACCGGGAGAGCGTTGCTGATGATCAGCCCAGCTTCGGCGAGGCGTCCCGGCTGCTCGACCACACCATCGACATCGACGTCGATGACCAGTACTTGTCTATGAACCCAATTACTTTGTTTTGTTACTGAACACCGATTGAGTTATTTATATCAGCTTAGTTTTATTAATTTTAGGAAATGAATAAAATAAGAACTATCTTATAAAGAATTAATTTGTTGGTGGTATTTTTGTTTGTTTGATGTTAGAAGTTAAACTAACCAACGTCAAATATAAAAGGAAGGACGTAGTAATATGCTAGGATGATTGAATCTGACTCTGCTACATGCGCCTTCATTGGGCGAATCGATACGGGAAACTGTTTTAATTACCACCCGTTTATTACATGTCATCTAAACGGTTATGAAAATAATTGATATGATAAGATAGTTTAATATGTAAAATATCACTCCACAAACATATAAGTTAAAATTCGACTTCTACAAAAATAACAAACAAAACGTTAATTACTATTTGTATAATTGCAGCTAAATTTGTTATTTTTGTTACAATTTGTAGAAGTTGAATTTGAAATTGCATGTTTGTGGAGTAATATTACATATTAATATATTTTGTCATTTTTTTGAATTTTTTCATAACCATTTAAGTTGACATGCAATAAACGGGTGGACGTCCACTCGAGTGATTAGAATCCATCTCGATACAGATATCTTACTCAGTAACGCATGCTTGACTCTCCACACACACCCAGATAGGTGTTTTAAAATTCATATACATAGGGAACTCTAGATTTCAGATGATTGAAATTGTCAATAATTTTAGTCATTTTTCTCGTCCCTTTGATGGCAATCCAATGATCCTCGTTGCTTCTCTTTTTCACCCCTTTTTAAAAGGTTGACCTACATACTTAAACATACAAAATTTACAAGAAATAAATCTATAATTAATAAAATTTACAAAATTACATGAAAATGATGCAAACTTAGATAAAAAAAAATGAAGTGAAGCCACATATAACAATAAAATTGCAGTTAAGAAGTAAAACTACACATTACATACTACCGCAATTTTAGACATAGGAATACATATATGGTGTGCAGCGGTCGGATCCACCGCTAGCTCCCGCGCCCCTCGCAGTCCGCCGGGGTCGCCGCCGTCGCCATTGGCGGTCCGCCGTTGTCACGCGCCCGTCCCACGGCCGGATCCGTCGTCTGCGACCCTGCAGCAGCCGGATCCACCGTTCCCACGCCCATCCCGGGCGGGGATTTGTGGCCCGAGCCCCTCGCAGGTCGTCGTGGTCACTGCCGTCTCCGTCGCCGGTCCGCCGAGGTCACACCGATCGATGCCGAGAGGAGGAGGAGAAGATGTGGACGCCGAGAGTAGGAGGAGAAGCTGTGGCCTGTGGGAGGAGAGGTTGGGGGAGGTAGGGGAGAGGTAGGAAATGAGGAGGAGGTGAGGTGAGAGGAGAAGACAAGATCGTCGGTGGGAGTGGAAAGAGATAACATCCGTGCGATTTTGATATAGGGAATTTCTTTTCACAGTCGGTGCTCCTTATCTACCGCCAGCTAAAATCAATTTTTTACCAGCGGTTGTTTAAGTGGGCTGCCAGCGAAAATAGGTTCTTAGCCCCTCACCCCTCGTTATAATTTTGTAGGTGGATTTCACAAAAAGCCGCCAGTGAAAATAATATGGTACCGCCATGAAAAATCGATTTTGTAGTTGTGATAGCTCTTCCTGCAGAATATTTTTTTTTCTTCCGTCTGGTCCGTGCTTCCGCGGGACCAGTATAATAGTAGGTATTAAATACCTCTAAGTTGACTTCTTAAAAAAATGACGTCATTTGTAATTTTTCACGGAAACTAATATTTCATGGTATTTGTATACTGTAGTCCTTTTCTGCTTTACTTACGTAGGCTATTTCTCATGTATTTTCAGAAAGTTTTGATCCATGTTTTAGAAGAAGCTGGCTATACAAAAGATTCACATTTTACTCTACCAGACTTTATGAAATTAAGCTCCAATCTAGTACTTTATTCCCTTGGATCTCTTTAACCTCAACATACAAATATTTTCTGCACCAGTGTATCAGGAGCATACACATTTGATTGATTTTCCGTGAATCAGCTAGATGTTCTAGAACGATTATATCTTGTCTGTTATTTGATTGATTTTATTTTGAATAAGCTGATAATGATCTAATTAAAGTATAGTTGCCATCATCTCCGTATTTGTTGTAAATCGTTCATCACATCACTTCAGGTTTCATAGCATTATCGGGAAAAGTTCTCAAACTAGGATGAATAAAGTTTCCTCTAAAGCAAATAAGTGAGAAATGTGATGCGTATCGAGGACTTTAATCTTTCAGAAACAAACATAAGTTGTCTACGAGAGACTATAAGCCAGTTATAAACATATTTTAAGAAGATAAAAGAAGAGAGATAAGAGCAGTGGGCTATAAGTGTAGATACAATAGCAGACTATAAGCCAGCTATAAACATATTTTAATGAGATAAAAGAGGAGAGATAAGAGCAGTGGGCTATAGATTTGTAGCCAGCTACAGCACGGACTCCAAGACGCATTTGTGTATGACAGGTGGGCCAGATATTGATTTTGTAGCATATGTTTATAGATAACTATTGTATGAATTGGATATTAAGTTAACTATAGATTGATTTGGAGCCTGTAGTAGGTTTCGCCAACCCATATAGATCCTGAAGATAAAAGAATCGACTGAACAAATAACTTCGATTTCGAATACTGAACGATAACCCGCATAGATTCTACATATATTTAACAACATGCTATGGTAAAGTATAGGTCCAAATAGATATTTCGAAAAGAAAATTTAAATGGTAATCCAATAATATTATTTTTAGCAAATAAAATTTAGTTTACAATTAATTATTTAACTATTTATTGATTTAAAGAGTTGAATTAAATATGGTCGCGCCTTACTGAGTGGCACGGAGGGGGAGAAAATATTTTTATAGGGAGTAGAGATGCTGGCCATGGTCGTCGACGATGAGCTGAAGCCGCCACTGTTGGGAATAGTCCCACATTACTAATCTAGGGGGAGTTGAACCAACTTAAAAGTGGGGGGAGCCCCTTACCTCTTGACCTAGCTTTTGGGATGTAGCAAGGCTTTCTCCCAATTGGGCCAACGTCTCCCGATTTTGGGCCAACAAGTTGGTATCAGAGACAAACCCATAATCTCTATTGCTTGTGCACACTCAGGGTGGTGTAAACCCAAAGCCCAGTGGACAGCGGGTGTGAGGCCGATCAGTGGACCACGGGTGTGAGGCCCGTATGTGCCTGTGTGTGGGGCTGATCAGGGCTAAGGGGTACCAATGTGTGACGGGGGAAATTGTTGGGAATAGTCCCACATTGCTAATTTAGGGGGAGTTAAACCAACTTAAAAGTGGGAGAGCCCCTCACCACTTGAACTAGCTTTTGAGGTGTAGCAAGGCTTTCTCCCGGTTGGGCCAACGTCTTCCGGTTTTGGGCCAACAGCCGCGACGCCTCGCCGAAGCTCACGTCGTGCCGCACGACGCTGCGGCAGCAGCGTGGCGAAGCGGGAGACGGACACCGTCGACCACGCCCTGCGCCGGCATACGCGTCGATGTTGGCCGTCGTTGTGGAGGATCACCTCCTCGCCCTCCGCGTCGCCCTGCACCGCTGACACCTGCGTCGCCGACGAGAAAGCCCTCGACAGGTCGCGCTTGTCCCACATCATCACCAGGCCGACCCTCTCCGCGAGCCGCCACGCCCGCGCGCCGCCGGAGGAGTCGTCGTCGTCGAGCACCCACATCTCCATCGTGTTCGTCGCCGGCGAGACGGCCACGGCGCAGAGCTTGCCGACGCCGGACAGGACGACGACCCGCGACATGGCCCGGCCTTTCTTCTCCTCCCCCCCCCCCCCCCCCCCCCCCGCCACGGCTGTCGTCCCACGGCGGCGCCTCCATCAGCCGGAACCTCTCGCGCGCTGTGTCGAACACGAGCACGTTCAACCGCGCGGTCGAGCCCGAGCCACGCTGCACCATCCAATGCAGGTTCCCGTGCAAGCTGACGGATTGAGATGCCTGCATCCTGAGAAAGATTATGGTTCTCCTTCTCCGCTGCAATTTTGCATGTTTGCGTCGTCGTGGCCGTCTTCTTCTTCCTGCTGTTCCAGGAGGGGAACCTCGCGCCAGGCGCCGCCGTCTCCGACTCGCCGGACACGGATGGCCGTCGCGGCGAACAGGCCACGTTCCGCCTCGCCGGCGGCGTGCAGGAGGTGGAAGCGCATGGTGGCCGGGTGGGCGTAGGCGCCGATGATGACGCCGCGGTCGCCGCCGGGCGCCGGGGGAGGGACGGTAGCGCAGGCCCGGGTGAGCGGGTTCCAGAGCACGAACTCCCGCTCCCGCCGCTCCGGCTGCGTGTTGTCTAGGTCGGGCCCGAACCTGAAGAACCGAGAAGTGTACTCGACGTCGACGCAGACGACGCCGTCCCAGGAGCCGACGACCCAGGTGAGGGCGTGGTGCCGCCATGGTCGCGAGCTGGAGGCGGGGACGGCGGCGTGGTGTGTGGACGTTGCCGCGGTACCAGCGGCCGCGGAACGTGTCGAGAAGCAAGGCCTTGCAGTAGCGCCATGGCTTGCCAAAATATGCCAATTCGGAGGTGACCTTGACGACAGCGGCCGGGCGGTGGGCGGCGAGGGCGCGGTGGAAGGTCGGGGCAGAGACGGCGGAGCGCCAGGCCTTGCAGACGGCGAGGCAGCGCACGATGGTGCGCGGCGGCAGGCGGGCCAGGATGTCCTGGATCACCTTAGATGCCTCCAATAATTCAGAGAAACAAACAGCTCGCAGCTTATTCTATGTCAGCTTATTATAATCTAGCTTAGAGTAATCTGATTTAATAATCTAGATTACAATAATCTTAAGCTGAAACAAACAGGACCTTAGTATGAGAACTTTATAAGTGATCGTATAAATATAACAACTTGCAAGGTAGGTACGATTTTGATACAATAAACTAAGAAATTATGCGACAACTTAATTATTTGGAGCATTTTCTACATAGATTCAATTTAAGTAATTATTTTGACAATATACTAGTGTGGATTTGTATAAGCATATTTATATTTTTATTATAATAATTAATAACTTGAAGTCAATTAAACTGGATGTAAAAATTATTATATTTCGGTTGATATTTGAGAAGGTAAAGAAAACGAAAAAAAATTTTAAGGTAATTGGATGTAAACTGTATATGCAATATAATTACTAAAGATTAAATTTAATATCTAAGGTAATATCTGTAGGATTGCTATGTAATGGCATTATTGATATCGGGAAAAAAACTCACCTAGCATATGCCTAGCCAAATTGATGCACCAAAATACAAATTGTCAAGTTCTTGTAGTAGAACGCACCTACCTGTCAAGTTGTTACACTTGGACGCTCATTTCTCAAGTTCTTGCACTATATCGCACCCACCTGCCAAGTTGTACCGTGGGTGCAATTTACTCTTCTTTCTTCTACAGATTTTTGGAAGCCAACCTTGCAGGTTTCGAGTACCATTAGGTGCATCTGGTACTAGCAAGTACTAACCCCTTCCAGCTGTTAGATCTTGTGTGATGGATGGTCAGGATTCGGTACCTCCTCTTCAAAAAGGGCCCAAATAAATTGATTCATTATTTTGTTTTGTTTGAAGGAAAATGATTATGCACATTGGCTGGCTATGTACACACAATTGACCTGTTATAAGCATGAGGTCTCTGTTATACGTCATATATCATCACATTTATCATTTACAGCAGTACCAGAAAAGATCTCCATACAGATTAAGAGTTCTGAATCTTTAGAGAGTGCTTAAAATAAATCATTTAGGGAATGGAAAAAAAACTGCAATCAGATGAACCAACATACTGCAATGCAAATTCAGTGCAAACAAACTCCTAGCGCACTCAATCCCTTATTTTCAACATGCTACATGTAGATATTCAGCGTTTATTTTCTGAACCAAACTGATATACACTACTTGTGTTTCATACTTGCAGTAGTGGTCTCGTGCCATTGTGCAACAACACAGACAAGACTAAACCAGATCAACTTCTATAGTGTCCTAATTCTGGAGAAAAGGGATAGCTTCCCAAAAAAAATAAATACAGATCAAAGTGCCAGTATTAACCACCCACAACTAAACTTGTTGTTAAAACTCAATCTCGAAACATGACAAAAAAAAGCTCATCAAGATGTTCTATGCCAACTATCCATGTTGCATCAGCCAACAGGTGAATCTTGATAATTGAACAATTAACAAGCTAGCAATCCATGTAGAAAATCTCAGATCATTGGATTAAGAAGGCGTGCATGTATCCAACTACTGCATTATATTAATAAATTCACAAAATCCAGATGTACCACAAAGCAAAAAAGGCTTTTACTGACATGCAGCCAGAGAGATTGCTAACCTTAAAGCAGAAAGGGCCAAAAAATGTATACTCCATGCTGGTTGTTTACACACACAAATACTACAGAATTGACCTGTTATACATATGAGATTAACAAAAATTGAGGAGCAAGGAACAGAGTAGCAGCAAGCATAAACATGAATATAAAAGAGAACTTGATCACTCCATGTTCAGTTAAATAAAGTCCAAAGGAGCTCTGAATATGCAGTAGCACTTAAAATGTCAGAGATCAGAACTAGCTTACTAATACCAACAGGCAGAACCGATCATACATAATTCAGGCAGAATTTTCATTGGGGGAAGGAAAACCTGAATGCAGATGATGCAACTTACAGCAATGTCAGCAACATCAGTGTAAACAAACTCCTATAAACCTACATTCAGATGCTTTTTTCCCTCGAAATTAACTAGATAGATACAAAATGACACTACTCTGTTTCCTATACAGCCAATGAACCACAAACTCAACCAGATAAAATTCCAGTGCTCTAATTCATGAGTAAAATAATCTCAGTTTATTACTTGAATCCTCAAAAGATACAGAACAAACTACCCGTATTAACCACCCATGGCTAAACTTATTCCTAAATTTGAATCCCCAAACATGACAGAAAAAAATATTTAAGAACATCTTGACAATTGAACAATTAACAAGCGCTAGCAATCTTGGTAGAAAATCACACATCATCAGATTAAGAAGGCATGGTCGCATGGTTATATCTTTTTTTTTTGAACGGAAGTCGCATGGTTATATCTGAGAAAACACTACTTCATTATAAAAAAAATCCACAGAATTCAGGTGAGGATCGACATAGAGGTAGCACAACTGCACAAAATCAACCAAAATGTTCAACCAATGTTTCAGAATTCATCGGTCAAACGTCACGAACAGGTCATAAATCAGGAACAGGTTGATCGAATGGCAAACACGAGTAAGAGATAGACAGACCAACGAGGAATCAAGCATAAGAAGTCTCGACGGAATCAGTTGGCGCCGGATACATCCTGCCGGGCGCCGACGGCCCTCTCGGTGCCCAACTTCGCATTCCCGATCGCGCCCTGGAGGTTATCATCGGCGGCGAAGAGCTCCTCCTCGACGCCAGGGACACGCGCGGATGGTCCAGCAGAGGGAGGATCGCATCCAGGTTGCTGCGGCACCCGTCAACACTGACGTCCTTGCCGGCTTCATGGAGCTTTGGTTCTAGCGTTCCACTCCGCGAGGTACCAAGGAGGCCGATCTCGCCCAGACGCGTCGATGGGTTGACGCTGCCGTCGTGGAGCGCGAGGAGCTCGGCCACCCCACCTTCATGAGGGACATCGCGGAGGAGAGATTTCTGGACGCGTCCCCCGAGCTCTCCCATCGCAAGCTGGATGGATCCTGGTGCGCGCGGCGGCCGCCTCCTCCTCGTCCCCCCGCGTGCATCGGTGACGTCACGTGCGCCAGCGCCTTGGCGACGTAGTAACAAACAGAACTCTAAAGCAAATTGGTACTAAGTCTTAATGTATTGCTACAACTAGAACTCTTGAAGAATCAGAGGACCAAAGTCGTCCTTCCCATTTCCAGTAGAAAAAAGGAGTATAGGACTTCATTTCAGCTGAAAGAGAACAGCAAAAGTGGAGATCAGTAGCAAATCTGAGCCGTATGTTCACCATGCGCCGGTGCAGCTAGTTCAGTTTCTTCGCCTTGACAACAGAATCGTCCAGGCATCGGACAACTCCTGAGCAACGGCTTCCTGAGCGCAGCGCATCTCATTCGTTGCCATAGTGGCCTCGAGGGCAGCGACTGCCGTGAATTTTTCGGCCTCCGATGCCCACACATCCCACAGCGGGCACCCGTAGGCAACGCTACCCATGATGACGAGGGCGACCTTGCCCGCCTCGGCGTTTGACACCGTATCGATCACCCTCTTCAGCGCCTTGCTGATGTGGTCAACGGCTTCCTGGTGGTGGACGTCCCAGCTGCGGTACGCCGGGTCATCCTGCTGGGCGCCGAGGTGCGCGACGTAGCGAGCGAGGACGTGCCTTGTCTTCGCGTGGAGAACGGTGCTCTGCGAGATCTCGCGGCGGGCGTCCTCAAGGGCCACGGTGGGGCAGATTCCCTCGGGATCCAGCTGGTAGGCAGAATTTCCTTCGACGGGGACGGCCGCCGCCGGCGTCTCCTGGCGTAAGTTCACGCGCAGCATAGCGACGCGTTCCTGGAGCTTGCCATGGGCATCTCGGATCAACCTGAGCGCTTTCAGCCCGCCGGTGGCGACGAGCAGGAAGGCTCCAGGGAGTGTCCTCTCAATCTCTTGCCACCACTTGTCCACCGCCGCCGGTGGAGCTCTTCCGCGACGCAGAATCGCTACGGCGTCGAAGAACTCGAGAGCAACAGATTGGCGCGCCCGGAGCACCTCGTCCAGCGCCAGGGTGGCCTCCAAAGCGGCCTGGTCCACGAGCTTCTCGGCCGCCGACGTCCACTCTGCCCACAGCTGGAGCGGGGGCTGGGGCTGGGAGAGGAGGGTCTCGGCGATGTCGACGGCGTCCTTGGCCGCCTCGGCATGCGACGCGGCTTCGCTAACCTTCTCCAGCGCCTTATCGGTGAAGCGGATGGCGTCCTGGTGGTGGACCTCCCAGCTGCGGTACGCCGGGTCATCTTGCTGGACGCCGAGGTGCGCGACGACGTAGCGAGCGAAGACGTGCCTGGTCTTCCCGTGGCGAGCGCCGCTCTGCGAGATCTCGCGGCGGGCCTCCTCGAGGATCTCGGTGGGGATGACTCCTTCGGCGGCCGGGTCGCCGAAGAGGTTCATGGCGATGGCCGCCGGCATGCCCAAGTGTATCCGGCGGAACAAAGTTCCGCGCACTTGTAGATTGCTGTGGGCGACTTCGATCAACCTGGTGGCTTCCATCTCGCAGCTGACTAGCATGAGCGTCTCGGGCACTCTCCACGCAAGCTCCTCCCACTCGTCCATTGCCGCCGATCGAGCTCTCTCCTTCTCCCTCTCCCTCTCCGCTCTTTCTAAGTTTCTAGCTTCGGCTTGGGCGGTTTGGATGGAGACGAAGACGAGGACGCAATTTATAGAGAGGCGCTGCTGGAGGGAGGAGGGGAAATGTGGCTTGCCGGTGAAGACAGACACGGGAATCTCTGTGTCACTGACAACTCCTGCACCCGCAGTTTCAATTTTTTTAACCTTACAACCGTGGGCCCCACGTATCTTCCAGGCTGGCTATTTCATATCTCATGCTCGCGAGCGGCGAGGAGAAGGCGCGGCCGCCGCGCGCACCAGGATCCACAGCTTGCGCGCGATGGGAGAGCTCGTGGACGCGTCCAGAGATCTCGCCTCAGCGAAGTCCCTCATGAAGGCGGCCGATCTCCTCGCGCTCCACCTCCACGGCGGCAGTGTCAACCCGGCCGTCGACGCTTCTGGGCGGGATCAACCACCTTGGCGCCCAGTATGTACCTCGCGGAGCGGAACGCCTGTGACTAAGCTCCGTGATGAAGCCGGGGAGGACCTGGATGCGATCCTCCTCATGCTGGACCATCCGAATCTCCCTGGCGTCGACGGCTTGATCTAGGTGGAGCGCGCCGCCGCCGATGGTTACCTCCTGGCCGCGATAGGGAGCGCGGAGTTGGGCAACGAGAGGGCCTTGGGCGCCCGGGGGGATGTATCCGGCGCCAACTGATTCCGTCGAGTCTTCGTATGTTTGATACCTCGTTCTTCTGTCCATCTCTTTTTCGTGTTTGCCATTTGACCTGCTCCTGCTTTGTTACCTGTTCGTGTCGTCTGTCTGATCGATGAATTCTGAAACATTGGTTGAACATTTTGGTTGCATTTGTGCACTTTTGCTAGCTGTACGACTCGATCCTCACCTGGATTCTGTGGATTTTTTTTTTTTGACGCGGATTATGTGGATTTTTGATAATGAAGTAGTGTTTTCTCGGACATATCCATGCCTTTTTAATCCGATGACGTGAGAGTTTCTACCTCGATTACTAGGTTGTTAATTGTTCAATTGTCAAGATGTTCTGAAATTTTTTTGCTGCCATGTTTGGGGATTCAGATTTAAGAACAAGTTTGGCCGTGGGTGGTTAATACAGGCAGTTTGTTCAGTATCTTTTGGGGTTCCAAGTGATAAACTGAGATTATTTCATTCACGAATTAGAGCATTGGAACTTGATTTGATTGAGTTTGTGGCTGTATAGGAAACAGAGTATGGAGCGATCAAGCTCTTTTATATCTTCATGTTTTATGCCTGCCGCTACTCTGTTCCTTGCTCCTCAATTTTTTTTAATCTCTTACGTGTAACAGGTAAATTCTGTAGTATTTGTGTGTAAACAAACAGGTAATGAGTAAAAATGTTTTGGGCACTTTCTGCTCAAGGTTAGCCATCACTGTGACTGCATGTCAGTAAAAGTCTTTTTTTTTTCTTTCTCCTACATGTGGGTTCTGTCAATTTTTGAGAATGCAGTAGTTCTTTCTTGGATATATGAGTGCCCTCTTAATCAAATGATATGAGATTTTCCTCATGGATTGCTAGCTTGTTAATTGCACAATTATCAATATGCACCTGTTGGATAATGCAGCAGGGATAGTTGAGATAGAACATCTTGGAGCGCTTGTTCTTTTGTGTCATGTTTGGAGATTGAGATTTAAGAACAAGTTTAGCTGTGGGTGGTTTGCACTGGGGATTTTGTTCTGTTTCTTTTCGGAATATCAACTAGCATGAACTGGGCTATCCATTAATTCCAGAACTAGGACTGTAGGAGACTAGAAGTTGATTTGGTTTAATCTGTGCCTTTGTTGTACAATGGCACAATGGTCGCGCTGCTCGCCGCATCTTGCTTTCGTAGGGCTCCATTTGTTTGGTCGATAGATCACTGAAATCGCTTGCAATTTCCTCTGGCGCGTGCGTACCGAACTACCAATCATGCGAATTCGTGTGCAAACACATAAGTAGATGATGTTCATCACAATCTGAGATTCAGCAGCAGATTCGCATTCCATTTGCTAGCGGCAGTGTTCCAAATTTGATCAACCACACTAGTAAATGCGTCACAACTCTGAAATTTTTACATGGGCGCGGTTTGAATGGAGACGAAGACGAGGAACAGCCCATTACGGTTCATTATGCCACTTGGGACAAATTAACGTCCCGAATTTCCCCAAAAACTTAATAGGCCCATCAAGCCCCAATTAAAGAGCGCAGAGTTGTGAACATGTACGTTCAGAACTCAGACGCAGAAACGCGTGCTGTTCCTAACTGTAACCGCATATATAGATACAAATAGAAGCATTATTGTTTTTTCACTTTTGATGATATATAGAAGCCCTAACGCCCGTAACAACAACTAGGCAATCAAATTAGTTGCCTTTTTTCCATGGAGTCCACCACCACCACGCGCGAGGCGAAACTGCTGCGGCGAAATCCATCTGATCACCACGACAGCGGCGGAGGCGGAGGCAACGACCTGATCAGTCACCTCAGCGATGACATCCTGGCGCACATCCTCGCCTCCCTACCCAGCATGACGGACGTGATGCGCGCGTGCGCGGTCTCGCGGCGATGGCGCCATCTTGGGGCGCGTGTCCCCGTCCTCAGATTCTTCTGCCTCGATCACGACTTCAGCGAGCAGGAGAAGCTCGACCGGTTCATCGCCTTCGTTAACAATATCCTTGCCAGGCGCGCCGATGATGGCACTAGTACTACTGTAGTAGAGGAGCTCGAGATCTCCTTTAAGTTGTTCAATAGCCGTTGCATGAGTGGCGGCAGCAAACGCGTCGTGCCATCAGTGGATGTTGCCCAAGTCGACGCGTGGATTCAGTATGGTATGCAGCATGTATCCAAGTCTTTCACCCTACAACTTAACTACATGCTGCCATTGAACTTGCACAACAGCAATAGCAGCAACGGCTGCATGCAGGTTTTGGGTAGTAATAAGCTTATGATTACCTGCGGCGGCGGCGCGACGAGGTTGGAGAGCATGGTCTTGTCGTTGAACAAAGCGTGTCTCCGCCGCCTTCCCACGAACGTGACGCTCGATTCGCTTGTACATCTCACGCTCGAGGATGTTGATGATCTCAATCAGCTCTTGTCAACAGCACGCTGCCCTTCTCTGCGGAAGCTATGCTTGCACAAGCAAACTGTGAGTCCGGCGACAACGACAGATCAGTCGTTGCATCTGGAGTCCAACGAGCTTTTAAAGGTGTCGTTGGATTGGATCTGGAGCCGTGCTTTGGTGTTGGAGCTCAGGACTCCCAGGCTCCGTGTTTTCCACACGAGGAACGCGTCCATAGGAAGGTTGGTGATATCAGCGCCGAGGCTAGAGGAGTTGACGTTCTTCTACACGAGGGTGGCTTCCATTGTCCAAGTCGAGGATATGCCGTGCGTGCGGATCTTTGAGACTGAGATGAGTTCACTACGACGACCCGAATGTAATGACCACGTAAATCAAACTAGGATTCGGCTCCTACGATGCTGCAAATTCCTTCAATTTCTCACGTTACACCTAACTATTACCCAGGTACGTACGTGTTGTATATACGAGCTAGAGAAATTTCATAGTCCTTGAAAAAGTGCCTCGAGATACCAAAATTTTACACTAAATTTTTTTTTTACCTCGAGGTACTTAGTACCCAGAGATATTAAATTTTACACTAGAAAGGGTGGTAATTCCTGGTACTTTTCAAGGATGGATGATAAAATTATACATGTTACAATTTTTTTCAGACTGTGATTAGCTTTAGTTTCACTCGCATATATTATTTATAACATAATACTGAGTTTTCTTTTGTTATACTCCATAATTTTACTATATAGGACACTTATATAGAGCACCAAGGTATCAAATACATAAATTCACTTAAATTTTTAAATTTTTTGAAATTATGAGTTCAAATTCAGTTCAAACTTGTTTGAACTAGTTAGTAAAGAAGTTAATGTTTATACCTAAATATTTTAAAAATTTTCATACTCAATTGAATTGAGTATATACTTAATTTGAATCTTGGTGCCCGAGCACCATGATGCAGTGCATGCATGTGAGACATAACAGAAATAAAGTATGGTACAAATATTCGTCATGTCTTCAACTTTAGGATTATTAATAAGCTAACAATGATCCTTTAATTTGTGCAGAAAGACGGTCACGATAGTGCAGAGGTTGAGCTGATAAAAGATATACCACAACTTCCTCACGCTACATCTTTATCATTACAGGTTTTTGCACAGGTTTATGATATTGCTAGTGTGTTATGTCTTCTTACTCGGTGCAAATTTCTCAAACATCTCGAACTTAACATAAAATATTGTTCGATGGTAAGCTGCTACTCCGTTGTTTATTAACTGATCAGTAGTTTAATAACTTACATCGATTTAATTCATCGAATTGATGATGGTTTTCCATAGGCAGAATATTGCAAAAGACCTACAGGTATCGGTACCCAAAATCAGAGGGATCATCATATCATCTCGTTAGAGCATCTTCAGGATATAAAGATTACCAGCGCTTACAAACGACAGTACGAAGCTAGGCTCCTGAAATTCTTACATGCAAGCGCACCGGCCTTGAAGAAGATGATAGTAGCATTCATATCAGCCTTTATGCTATCCCAGAGCTTACAAATATGTGCGAAAGAATGCGAAGAATTTCTACATAGCATTCCACTTAATAAGGAAGGAAAGTGGGCATTTTGCTACCATGGTGCTCATATGCAAGATTTTACAACGTTCGAGTGGACGCCAATAAAAAAAGTAGAGTGCAGACAGATAGTACATATGGATTAATCAATCGATACTGGGTATGCTATTTGTTAGAATTCTTTTTTTTTCCTATCGTAAACGTGCAAAATAATTGCATGTCAATATATTAGAAGAAAAAAAGGTTTTGTTACACAACGCAATCGGCCAGACAGACCTATGTTGGAGGAACAATAATAAAATGACCAAAACAGAAAAGGAAAAAAAAAACCACTACGAAGAAAAACTACTCCAACAAACAAGAGAGAGGAGGTGGAGCCGCACTACACTCCCAGGAGATCCCCAAAAGCGGCAATGCCTACGGAAGCTCACAGATGGCCTTCCGAGCGGATGGACTCAAAAAGCATGGAGACTGAAGAGAGTGCAGAGTCGAAAACAGTTCCGCTCCTTCCACAGTTGCCAAGAGACCAGAAGGACTAAGAGTCGAAGCCGGAGGAAAGATGCTCCGGTAAGCGGGCCCTAGAATTTGTTAGAATTCAAAATTTTGTACAACTAGTACTGAGCTCTAGTTTGAGTTGGATGCTTTCACCAGTTCCCTTTTTTCCCCCCTCAAGAATTTATCGTGGTTATTTTCCTTTTCTCAATAGGAATTTTATGGTTTTTACATGGTATATATTGTTGTGGCTACCCTCGACAGTCGCGAATAATGCCTTGAATAACGTGACAACACATGCAACATGTTTAATGTCAGAATTTGCAGTTTTCACTAGCTGCATGAAAATGCCCAAAATATTTATGCACATTTACTGGTAGTGTACACACAGATAAAAACTTGACCTGTTATATGATATTAAGAAAATTCGAGTGCAAGGGACAGAGTAATTACAGCGAGAATAAAACATAAAGATAAAAGAAAATTTGATCACTCCATATTGAGTTAAATAAAGTCCAAAAAAGGGTTCTGAATAAGCACTAGCACTTAAAATGGTCAGAGGTCAGAGCTAGTATCTTATTCTCGCTAATACCAATAGGCAGAACAGATCATACATAATGCAGGTAGAATTTTGATTGGGAAAAGGAAAAACTGCACGCAGATGAACAAACATAGGCAACTGCTTCAGAAGAAACAGATGGACACAATGGCACTAGTACTACTCTGTTTCCACAAAAAAACTCAACCAGATCAAGTCCCAAATCTCTAATTTGTGAATAAATGAAAATCTCGGTTATTTATGGAGTATTACTCGAATCCCAAAAGATACAGAACAAGTTGCCCATATCAACCAGCCGCAGCTAGACTTGTTCTTAAATCTGAATCCCCAAAGATGACATGACATAATTTTTTTTGTAAGAACATCTTGACAAATCAACAATTAACAAGCTAGCAATACAGGTAGAAAATCTCGCGTCGTCGGATTAAGAAGGCATGTATATATCCGAGAAAACACTAGTACCTCATTATCAAAAATCCACATAACAATCCAGGTGAGGATCGACATAGAGCTAGCACAAGTGCACAAAAGCAACCAAAATTTTCAAACAATGTTTCAGAATTCATCGATCAGACGACACGATCACACGAACAGTAACAAAGCAGGAGCAGGTCGAACGGCAAGCGCGAAAAAGAGATGGACAGATGAACGAGGTACGTATCAAGCATACGAAGACTCAACGGAATCAACTGGCGCCGGACACGTCCTGCCGGGCGGCGGTGGCCATCTCGGCGCTCCGCTGAACGGCCACTATCGCGGCCTCGAGGTCGGCGACGGCGGCGAGGCGCTCGGCGTTGATCATGCCCTGCACGTCTGGTAGACGACCTACATGGTCCAGCAGGAGGAGGGCCGCGTCGAGGTGGCCGCGGCACCCGTCCACAAGGGCGTACGCCTTCCGGGCGTCACTCTCGGCGTAGCTGAGCTTGATTGCGGCGCTCTGCTCCGCGAGGTAGTTCACCCTGAGAAGACGCACAGACAGCAGGGTTGATGCCGTCGCCGCGGAGAGCGAGGAGCCTGGCCGCCACCGTGAAGGAAATCGCGGAGGCGAGATTGCTGCACGAGCTCTCATCCCCGAGGCCGAGCGCGTCCAGCGCGAGCTGGATCGTATCTCGCACGGTGTTCGCATCGCCCGCGACCATCGACGACGACGACGACGTCAGTTGCGGCAGCAAGGCGTGGAGGCTCTCACGCACGCCATCGACGCGGATCGCCGCCTCCTCCACAAGCCTCCCGAACTGCGCCTTCCACACCTCCGCCGCCATCTCGCTCGCTCGCTCGCTCGCTCGCTGGGTGTTCAACAATTTGTTTCTGGAAGGATTTCGAGTCGAGGCGTGGCGTGGCGTGGTTGCGGTTGGTATGAAATATTAGCAAGCGGCCAGCCTGGAAGAGACGTGGGGCCCACGACTGTAACGGATTTCTCACCTCGGGTGGGGTGAGTGAAAAAATGTAAATACTCGCTGTTAAAAATTTGAAACAGCGGGCGGGTGGGCGCAAAGCTGCTTGTCAGTGAGACGGTAATTTCCCGTGTTCTTATCCAGCAAGCCACATTTCCACGGAAAAAAAAAGTAAATTGCGTTTAGGGCCACCTTTTATCACAAAAGTTTCACTTTGGACTACCCTTAAAACCTTTTCACTTTGGACTAGATTAATTTGCCTTTTCCCCGCAAAAAAAAGAAGATTAATTTGCCTTTGTTTCACTTTGAACCACCCAAAAACTTTTTCGAGCACATAAATGATTTTAACCACATCGGCACCCATAAACCGATAATCTTCCCGATTTACATGTAGACTATTCTTCGCAAGATTAGAGGGTAGATACAACTAGAAAAGTAACTTGGGGTGGTCCAAACCGCAACAAAGGTAATCTTACCTAGTCTAAAGTGAAAATATTAGTTAGAGGGTGGCCCAAAGTGAAACTTTAGTAATAAAAGGTGGACCAAAGTGCAATTAACTCTAAAAAATGCACATTCTCTTGCATGTTCTTAGCCTGGATTCGGCAAACAATAAGATGCTGATCATAATCAAACATTAAGATGAATTTGGTAGTTATATGTATGAGATGTGAAACCTGAATTTGGTAGTTATGTCTAAAACCTGAATTTGGGCCCCCATCGGTTGGTCTAGGCTTATTATAAGCCATAACGGCTTATTTGCGATTAAAACATGATATGTGAGTAAAACTTTTGTATATATGTTCTTAGTGATTGAAAAGCCAAAGTTAAAAAAAACCTATTGTAACGCTCCGCTTTTCGCGTGGCGTTAAAAAGCTAATTTACAAAAATCCTAATTGCGAAAATTCCGTTCTTTGAGTGTTGAGTCTAAGTTGTGCCAAAGATCTCAATTTAAAATCCCTCCCTTGTCTCAATACCCTGATATCAATGATCGCCTCCTCAAAATTTCCGCTCCAAAATAATCTCGAAGTTCGAATGCTTCTATTCGGATTTCAATCCAGAAACCCTAACCACAAATATCGCCTAATTCCGGAATCCAAAACCAGACTCCAACCCTAAAGCCCCTCCGATCAAATTCCCTCCTTGAGCTAGCTCTAACATCCAAGCTTCTCCCTCTCCTCGTCTCCATCGCTCTATCTATCTATCTATCTATCTATCTATCTATCTATCTATCTATCTATCTATCTATTGCATTCTACCGCCACATCCTTTGTTTCACCCCCGAACATTGATTTCTCCTTTTGTTTCCCTCTCAAATAATCCTTGAGCTGCCAAATACAAACATATCCCTAAAATATCAATTCTCGCTTTGAACTTCAACCACCCATCGACATCGAAAATCACGCCTCATCGAAATTCCTTCCCATTACCGAAAGTATCGAATTCACTCTTTGAATCCCCTCCTTGGTTTCTCCATATTTTGTTGAGTTCAAATATCCAATTTGAATTCAAATCCAGCGTCAAATGCTCCTCATATTCCTTAAAGAAATTTTCTGGGTAAACAGTCTATTATACCTCCGTCGATCTTTTGGGCTGATTCCTCCTTCCCCGGCCCAACTCTCCTCTCTCGGCATGTTTCCTCCCCCCCCCCCCCCCCACCAGCACGTGCGCCGCACGCGCTCTGAGCGAGAGGGAGCCCCCCCCCCCCCCCCCTCTCTCTCTCTCTCTCTCTCTCTCTCTCTCTCGGCGTCGCTTCCCACCGACGCCGCCCAAAATTCCGGCCGCCGCCTTCGATTCCCGCGTGCCCACGCACGTGGCCGGCCGCCTGGGCGCCGCCATCGCTACCCTCGGTCGTCGCTTGCCCCGACGACCACCGTGTCCGCGCTCGCCTTCAAACCGTCCCCATCCTTTTTGCAGTCATCGCCGGCGTCATCCTCTCGGGCCCGGCGCCCCATGCCGCGTGCATCCAAAACCGTGAGGCGCGGCTCGTTCTCATCCCTTTCCTCCCAAAACGGAAGGAGCAAAGCTCCCTTTCCTCCTCCTTTCGCTTTTTCCCTTCCCGGGTAGCGAGCTCCCTGCCTCAACTCCTTGGCTTCTTGCTCAAGAGGCAGAGCCGCTGACGCCGCTGCAGCACCTCGCCGCCCCCACCTTGACCGCGCCCGCTCGCCCGTGCCAACCCTCCCGCGCCCCGCGTTCAATTCGCTCCGCCCGATCCACCGCCTCCGCCGCCCAACGCATCCACGCCGTCGCCGTTTTCGCGTCACCCACGAAAGCGTCGATGCTGCTTGCGGTCGCTAGCCGAGCGCCAGCTCGCATGCGCCCTCCTCGGTCCTCGCCTATAAATACCACCCCTTGAGCCCCAATCCATCCCCTTGGTCTCATGCTCCTAGGAACGGAGCACCGCCGACTCCTTCGTCGCTGGCCGTCGCCGCCGCGACCAAGAACGTCTCTTCGCCGCCACTGGGCCGCCCCATCCTCGCGCTCCCCTCTTCTTCCCCGGCCACGCCGTCTTGGCGCCGTGCCGCTCCCGTCGCGGTGATCATCTCGCCACGGGCGGACAACTCCATCAGCCCGCCTCGGCGTCAAACCCGCCAGGACATCCTTGCCGCCGGCATCCCCTTTCTCGCTTCCGAGCCCTCATCACCAACGCCGTCTCGCCTCGCCCGTCGGTGAGCTACTCGCCTCCTCCCTGCTCTTATCGCCACGGTCGCACCGTTCTTTTCCCCTCCCGCGCCGTGCTGCTGTTCTTGCCGCCGCGGGCAACCACGCGCCGCCATCGGCCATCCTCTCCTCGCTGTCGGTTCTCTTCCCCTTCTCGTCGCCGTCGCTCTGTTTCACCGCCGCCGCCGGTCGGTCCCGCGCCGAATCCTCTCGCCGCCACCCACCTTGAGCTCTAACAAACCACCCCAAACCGTCGCTCCGCCCGCCGGCCTCCTCTTTTGCCCCTGCGCCGTGCCGTCCTTTCCGCCGCCGCCGTGCACACGGTTGCGCACCGCCGTTGGCCTCCCTCCTCTCCTTGATTCCCGGCGCCACCATTATCCCCGTGCCCCCTCGGACCTCCCCGAAGCGCCGCCGCAGTCGCTAGCTTCGCCCTCTGCGCCCGCGCCGTGCCGCTCCCGCCGCCGCCGCCGGACGCCGTCGCTGGCCCTCCTCCGACCCCGGCGCCCTAATCCGCGCCGGTGGAAGGGATCCAATCCTCCTCCTCTTGCCTCCGGCGCCGTCCCCTCCCTCTGGCTCGCTGCCGCTCGCCGGCGCCGTTGCGCCGCCGTAAGCCGTCCGATCCGGGCGAGCTCTGCCTCCCTCTCCTTCTCTCTTGCGCTTACGTGGCAGCCCACGTGGCATTTGACCCAGTCCACAGCGCCAAGTCAGCCACCCCTCTCTCCTCTGGCTCGTGGGCTTGGCCCATTGGCCAGCCTTCCTCCTCGGCCTAACAAAACATAGAAAGTTCACTTTTACTCCCTCCTCCAAGTCCAGTGCCCACACACCCAAGAGCTAAAAGTCCACAATTGCTACCTCCAATTGCTCCTCTCTCTCACTCGACCTTCTTGTTGGCCCCACTCTTCAATGAGTCAAAGATATTCTTGAGAATATTTTTTCCAATATTCCACAAGTATTTCCTTTCTTTTTCCAAAATTCCATAAAGTCCTTTATCCTATTCCGGGATTCCAATAATTCATTCCCTCGGTCCCGCATGTCAGTGACTATCAATAATATTCTTGAGAATATTATTTCTATAAATTCCATAAACCATTTTTCGTATTCCAGAAAATTCTGACAAATCATCTTCTTGTCCAGAAAATTTATTTAAACTTCCAAAATTCATATCTCTTGATCCGTAACTCCGATTTACCCCGTTCCACTTTCAATAATTCCATTAAATTGTGATCTATCTAATGGCACTATTAATTAGCCTAAATAGGATATTTTATTTGGTCTTTGTTTAGGTTTTTGATTGTTTGCGCCTAGTTGTGGTTACCGGATATTTTTCTTCAAGCGGATTTCTCGAAGATTTGTGAAGCTTCGTGAAGACTCTGAGCAAGGCAAGCCACCTTTGAACATATTGAGCCTATATTTGAACTTAACTAGTTGAATCCCCACGCGTTGCTGCGGGCTTAATAAGTTATTTCAAACATAAAAAGTTAGTGTGAAACTGTGAACCAAAATGTATGCTTTTTATTACTTTCAGTGTGGTGTCAAAGAGACTCATGTGCATTTATATGTTAAAGCCTCCTGGTTTATGGTACATACTGAATTCAAAATAACAAATCGGTGTAAATTGGATTTCATTATAGTAGTCCAGGAAAATGTTTGATTATACACATACTTGATACTACCACGGCACACAACATACTGTAGATTACAAAAATGACAAATGAATTATTCGAAAGGGAGTTGACACTGCACTCTACAATCTACATATTTAAAACCAATTTGAACAAATTGGTTTTAAATATGTATTCCAATAAGGGAGGTAGAAACTTAATTTTCATGTCTAAAGTACCATATGGTGTGTGAGGGATTAATATGGGGTGATTAGTTACGGGTTTACAGCCACTATATGGCTATAACATTAACTGAGCATTGTAAGGTTTGGTCCCGTTTTCTCCTTAAAATGGGATATCTTCTTCTTAATATAAAACGTCGGCAACTGCCTGACCGTTCGAAAAAAAAAAAAGAAATAACACATTTTGAGATTTTTTATGCTGCTGGCAATTGACATTAATTGATTCTTGTTGTAAAGGCGACTACCTTCTGCTGGAGTACATGTAGTTTATATTTAATTGTAGTGTGACTGTCTTCTGCCGGAGTTCATGGAGAGGCAAATGCTACATTGGTTTCAGAAAATAGGGGGAAATCTTATACATGGATTAGGCAGGGATAATAATAATCCTGAAATAGGAATTTGCATTCAAAAAGTGTAATCCTAATGGACTACTGTCGGAAAAAGATAATTAATAAAGAGATCAACAAAAATATAAATTAAGCAAATATTCTATATATGTAGCTTATATTTACCTGTTTAGTTACCTGTGCCCATGGAGATGATTCTTTGATTCCTGAACTTTCAATATTCCAATAAAAAATTTTGTGCTACCCTTTTAAAGCTGAGATCGAAGACCCTTTTTTGTTTTTGCATGCATGAGGGCATGACATTGAAGAGGAACGTATGAATATCATTGAGATAGAACATGGACTGTTGCAAATGGAAAGATTTATAACCTGCAGTAGTGCAATTTCACCTTGAATATAGTCTGTAAACAATTTCCATTAACTGAATTAACCAACCAGAAAAGAAGTGGAGATAGATACCTTCTGCACAGAAGTACTTCTACGGCAGTGGCCAGAGATGTATGGTCTACCATCTTTAGTGCAGGAGGAGAATGCGGCCAACTGTTGTGCTCGGTAGATCCATCCAAAGCAAGCAAATTACATGGATTGAGCTAACTCACAGTTTTCTCGCATGCAGAACTGCTGAAGATGTGACCAAACTGAAAGCAGAGTAGATTAATCCGGTGCCATGCTTGAGAATACCAGCGTCGTGGTGATGATATGAGTAAGAAGAGACCCTGCGAGTGTTGGTAAATCGACGCAGTTATAGTTGAAGTAGGCAATTGATAGCGGCTGTTTTTTCTAGTTTAATTGGCAGTGATTGATGAAGAGGAAAGGATGGGTGGAGCGCAGGATATGAACGGCCTCTGTCGCTCCGTCTCCCAAGTATGTGAGGATTGCACGGTCCAGGACCAGGAAGCAAGCCGATCGAAATCCCCGTCAATGCGTGGCTTCGCGGAGTGTGTCCAGCAGAGGTTTGCAGGAGTTCGGACGGGCTTGACAGGGCCTGCTAACCAACTTGGGCCTGATTTCTGTGTCCAGCCGAGAATAAGATCTAACGGTGTTTGGCATCTGACAATAGATTGATCAGACGGCTCTACGGCTCTAAAGTCTCAATGACGTGGCTTAACCTGGTGCTTCCTTTATAGGAGCTAATGTTGTAGTTGGTACCAACTATATAGGAAGAAGGGATTATATTGCTTGTAAAATATTATGCATTGATAGGATTGCACTTAATCTGTTTGCCCCGTCTACGAGGTAGACCGGTGGGCCTACCTAACTTGTTGCATCTGATCCTTCCATTGTTAATTGTTATATCATGTTCCCTTGTAACCATCTAGTTGTGCCTCGATATTCATGCACTCTGTGCGAGTATCGACGGTCACCTTCAAACTTAAAATCTGAGTAACTTCTTGGGTAAAACTTGGTTTACAAAAGCTTTGGAAAACCCGACGCTTGGATCGGTGCCTTGTGAAAGAAAATGAGTTTTAAAAATGAAACTCGCGACACAAGGCCATTCCTGGGCGGAATACTTGTGCGGTCGCATCTAAGGACCGATTCCTATGGAATTACATCCAAGCATACAATAGTGCGACCACATGGGTGGAATGGGACGCCCCTGGCTGAGTAAATAGCTAATCAGGGGAGCCTTGATGCCAAGAGACATGTGGATTCAACGGGGTGGTGTCGGGGAGAATCCCCGGGCTTCCTGGCACAGTATGGTCTGGGACCAAACTTGTTGTTGGTCTGGGACCCCTCTCGTTGGCATATGGCAATCCTGTGTCGGCTTTCGAAATGCCTTGTCATGAAAGCCCCAAAGTCACCAGACGTGGCTATTCTGCACGGGCTGGGTGACCCGGGTTAGTAATGTCGTCTGGGTAAAGTGTACCCCCTCTGCAGAGGTTAACAAACTGTTCGAACAGCCGTGCCCACGGTCATGGGCGGATGTGAGGTGATTCCTTAGTGTAGTTTTTGTTTTACCCTATTTTATGAAAAGATGTTAAGGTTTGGGAAACCTAATGCTTGGGAAGCATTTAGCTGTCCGGGGGATAGCGGGACCGGGAGTCCCTGGAAGTGATTGGTCGTTTGGGGACCACTATTATCGGGAAGTTTGGAAAATTGGTTTGGTTGGGAAAAACCATATTCGAAGCCAACTCCGGGAGTTGTGCAAATCTTGATACATAAATTTGTTACTTCTCGCCCCGGCCGAGTTGAGACTTGTCTCGCTCTGGTAGTGGAAAGCACACACTTAGATTATTGAAAACTTGCAAATTAAACCGATTGAAAAATAACAGCCTTATCTTTGAAGCTTGCATTAACCACCTAAGTTCCCCTGGCTTGCTGAGTACGTAAGTAATCACCCTTGCTCTATATAAATATAGTTCTGCCCGCTCTGAAGATGAAGTTGAAGTGAAGTGAAGATTAGGGTTTTGTCCTAGTTCCCTGCTGTTGCCTGTGGTGTTGGGTGTTAGACCGTTGGTTCTGCTGCTGCTGCTGCTGCTGTTGGTGGTGTTTGCCTCGTCCGTGTCGTCGGTTGCATTCTCGGGCTGTCTAAGCTGCAACCTAAGTTAAGGTAAATAAGTCCTCTATTTATTTAAGGATTGCAATGATTCATAATTGTCACCGTGGGTACCAGCGCTATGTCCTGGGACTGGTACTGAGATCGCGGTTTCGTATGAAGCGGTTCGCGCCGTTTTTCCTACGACACGCTCCTATCAGGTGCCATTGTACGGCGGTGCCGGTTTGGGCTGTGACAACTATGTTGAAAAAGAATCAAATTCAAATTCAAGTTTTTAAATTCAAATTTTGGCTTTGGCTTATAAGCTATAGGGCAAACGATGAGGCCCCAGTTATGTATGAGATGTGAAATCATCTAATATTGTTTAAGAAAGTCAGCTTCTAGACATCACGGGCCTGTTTACTTTGATGCTAAAAAACCTTACCAAATTTCAGCATTGCCAAAATTTTGGTAACTTGCCAAAATTTTGGCAGAATTTCTTATGTAGTTACCAAAATTTGGCAGCAAACTAAATGTAGCCACTTTTTTGGCAACGTTACCAAATTTTGGTAAGGTTGAAAATGGCATCAAAGTGAACAGGCCCCACATTCCAGATTTGAACATCACGATTTCAGATTACACAATATTGCAGATCTTATTTTCGCAAGGAATCAGAGAAACAACCACAAGTTTTTTAACAAATCAATCACTTTGCAGATTTCATAACATCCAACACGCCAGGTGATAAAAGAAATATATTGTACAGATATGAGTTTCTTTGCTATTTGAACCAAAAGGGGGTTCAAATTTGTAGCATCTATGACTACTGTCCCTGCAAACTCTTAACTATATACAGACTACCCAGCTACTTTAGTGCATCTTACAAAGAAAGGCTACAGACATGAGGCAAAACTAACTACTTTCACACATCAGCTCCCAGAATAATTTCCTTCAGTCCATATTTTTCTGTCGTTGATTGTTCTATGGCATTTCTTAAGTGGCCTCTTGTTCATTGCAGTCTTCTAATGTTGAATCATCAGCCAAGCTTCACCCCTTATGTCTGTCTCCCCTGCAAAGATGTTGTATGTAAAAATGTAGTGAGTAATTTACTACTTCATCCGTTTCACAATGTAAGACTTTCTAACATTGCCCACATTCATTTAGATGTTAATGTGTTTAGATTCATTAACATCTATATATATGTGAGCAATGCTAGAAAGTCTTACATTGAGCAATGCTAGAAAGTCTTATATTGTGAAACGGAGGAAGTATTTGGAATCAGCTCCCATCACTAAGAATCAGCCAACATGACTAAGCATATCGATTTGTGAGCATGCTTGCAACTGACTGTAAATGACTGTATATGAAAAAATAATTATTGTTTATAAACAAACAGTCAATAGCATAACCACTCAAGATGGTAAGCAGCCACCTTCACGAGTCACGACGGACGACAGCACCACATCAGTGGCCCTCTTGCGTGAGGAGGAATATGTCAGCGGCTGTGGGCGGCGCCGGCTACCCAGGTGGTGCCGTGGAGGAAGAAAGCGGCGGCAGTTACCTCGGGCAGTTGGACGAGGAGGGGCGGCCAGCAGGCAGACAGCGGCACGGCGCCCTCCCACGCGTAGAAGAGGGTAGCAGCGGCAGACGGGTTCCGGATGAGAGAGGCGGCTGGCGGCGGCGGTATCGTAGAGGGGAACGGCGGGGAGGAAATACTTTTGGGAGCCTACCGCTACAAGCGAAGCGGATTTAGATCGAGCCGAGATGAGCGAGTACGAGCCGCGTAGGCGAGCGTGGAGATCGCTCGCGCAAGCCCAGCCGAGTACGAGGCATGGCCGTGCGCCTGCGCGCGCGCAGTGCAGGCCGGCCGTCAGATGGACGCCTCGTCCACGTGTCGCGTATCTAAGCTGGGTATGCACGGGGTGAGATTTACATCCGGTATGCACCAAATTTTTTTTCCCATTTCCACTCTTCACACAGCGCTTATCTATAAATTTTGTACTCCTCTTCGTCTCCATCCAAATTGCCACACACACAGAAGACGCTCAGATCCCAATCCCAAACCGAAGCGAGAAAGAGCGAGAGGGAGAGGAAGAGCTCGATCGGCGACAATGGACGCTCATGCAACTCAGCTCCGGGATGCGAGCCGTCAGGAAGATCCAAGAGCGCGCTGCTTTGATGCGCAACATACGCTTCGGGATGCCGGCGGCCATTGCCATGAGCCTCTTCGGCGACCCGGCCTCCGTTGGAGTCTGCCCCACCATGACTCTCGCGGGGCACCGCTCGCCACGCGATGGCCGACCACATCGTTGTGCGCTACGCCGGGCTTGTCGATCGGCATCCAGCACGAGTTGTCAAGCCGCCGTGCACCAGCAGGGACACCCACTACCGGGACGCCATCCGCATCACCGGCCGACAAGGCCCTGGCCAGAACACCCAGGGCGCTGGTGTTGGTCACTCCCAGGTTCTTCGACGCCTGGACGATTCTGCGTCGGGGGAGAGCTAGCTCGATCGATGGAAATGAAGGAGTGGAGAGAGCTAGCACCGAAAGTGCCGAGAACCCTCGTGCTCATCGGCGCCGCCGAGCTGAAAAGCCTGGCATACATTGATCAAAGCCGCCATCAGCAAGTTCGGAAGTTCCAGAAGCATGTCGAGTTGCTGCACGAGGTACGCAAGGTGCCGATGCGAAAAACACGAGGCCTGGGAGATCTACTTAACTCCAGTGCAGGTCCAAAAATCTTACCTTTAGATTCATGAGAATGCCAGTTGATTTGATCCTGCAATCAACAAGAAACAAAGACAGAAAAATAGCAGTTAAATCCATAAACGATAGCCGATCGGCCAGTCGCCGATGACATATCATTTATCTTTGAGCCGATGTCATATTCTAATCGATCGGCAGTCATAAGTAAGCAAGAAAGAACTAAATCTATTCGATCGGCTGTAGATATTAATGATATATAATCCTTCTGTCGATGTATATTTAAATCAAGTGATTGGGATAGATCGGTTGTCATGCCGAGACAGTATAAATCACTTAGATCGAAATATACATTAACATAAAGATTATAACCGTTCATAACATAGCCGATCAGATAGATCTAGCATGTATCGGCTAATACTCCGGTACCACTCTACATTAAGATATTAAAGCAAGCAGAATATATCAGACATGAAGTTTAATATACCTAAATGCAACAAGATCTTAACATAAAGAGCAGATTTAACATATCAATCACGCATATAGGATATAAAGTAGTTAAATCAGATAAGATTGGCTAAAACCCCGATACTACCCTAATCGGCAATCAAAAGCAGGCTAGAGATTGAGATTCTAATCACGACTTATAATATCAAACTCAACTGATGCAGCTATAAGTATGAAAAGAATAACAATACCTAGACAATCAAGCTGTTCGATGTTTCATAGAATTGTGGATACCTTATATAATCTAAGTCAATGTCGGTATTTAACCTGATCGGCTGCCTTCTAGTTATAGATGTTGGCCGACTGAGGATTAAATAACAATATTGCCAGAGATTATATAGGATATATTCTAACTCAACAACTTACATAAACAATATTAGAGTGTCATAAAGATGGAAGCACTAATCCTGAGAACGCAAGTCGCCATGACAAGTTTACCTCTAGTTGAAGATCGAAACGATGCAGCTCAACCCGAAAGTAAGAACTCGTCGAGATCAAACGAAAGTAAAAGGGTAGCGATGCACCGATATTGTATTGAACGTGTGTTGTTTGATTACATGGTTTCGGGTGATATTTATACCCGAGATACAAAATATGTCCTCGTCGGACACGACTCTTATCTCTAACAAACTCTAAGATACCATAAGTCTTTACGACAGACTTTTGCCTAAACTTATCTCTAAGGAAATTATATAAAACATCCTAAGTAATAGATACAATTGTCTTTCCAGGACTCAATCCATGCATGGCAACCCACATGAAGCACTTCAACCTAACCCGATGACGTGTACTGCGTCGTATTGTCAGAATCGGCTTAATCGGCTAACCTTGTCCGACTCAAATTCTGCCGATTCTAGTCGCAGCCGATTCGAACTTCAGTCGATTCTTGCTCTGTTTCCGGAACGATCCATCCTTGGATTCCGCTTCGGTTTTATCTTCATCTCCGATACTGAAATTACCAGATTTGGTTATTAACACATGCCCCCCCAAGTCCGGAATATTTGGTAATGTTTCGGATTTGCCATATCTACTTCTCCAGGAATATCGCTCATTACCGTTTTTCCGACCGTTACCACAGCACTTTAAATACTAACCGTCACCCCTGAGAAATTTCACACCGTTACTTCCGTTTTCACCGCTCAAGCCAACTTCGTCTTCTCTCTCTCTCTCTCTCTCTCTCCGGCGATCCCCTCGGTGCGCAAGGCGATCTCGAGGCGACTCTCCCTTTGGCCAAGCTTCCGCCTGCGGAGATGTCGACTTCCACCAGCCCGTCTGCCGCGCCATCAGCCGAATACGCAGAGGTAACTACCCATCGGCTAGATCCTCTCCTTTGTGCAGTAGATTGGTTTTTCCTTATCTCATCTTGTTTTCTTCCTCTCTATTCTTTTTTGCATTTTTAGCATCTTTCCAATCTGGTTGCAATTCCCAGTCTATCTCATGAGCATCAGTATTTCCTTGGTCCGATCGGCTATTCCGACCCCACTGAGTTCATTAGCACCGAAACCAACAGGATACCCTTTAGATTGGCCAACCCAAATCTAGGTCACTGGAAAAATACTTTCAAATCTTGGCCTTCCCTTGAGAAAAGTTCTCCTGAGAAAAGCTGGCCCGTATGGTACAAGCGTGTATCGGCTAGCAAGCAGGTTCATTGGGACGAACTAGGAATCAGCCAAGCCCTTGCTCTTACTTTAGTAAATTCAGCTAAGGATGAACCCCTGATGGCTTCTGCAACATACTTCTGGTCCAACACCCTCAATGCCTTTATATTTAACCAAGGGCCGATGACCCCTACTCTGCTAGATGTCATCATGATTACTGGCTTAGACATCACCGCATCGGCCAACCCTATGAGCTTGAACTCCAAGAATCAGTTTGATTCAAGACTAAAACCATAGGTTGCTGGTCCAGCTATATTGCTGCATACATGGGCAAAGGATCTGTTACTCCCCGAGAACATGTAGCCTTCCTACTGATGTGGCTTGAAAAATTCCTATTCTACGATTCGAGTTGTGGCCCTACTACCAATTGGTAGTTCTTAGCCGAAAGCCTTGAAGCGAAGAAACAAATCCCTTTAGGAAAAATCCTCCTCGGCTATCTGTATCAGATGTTAAACAATGCATCGGTTAAGATAACCAGTGGATCAGTAGTCGGTGCTGGTGGCCCTTGGTGGTTGTTGCAAACATGGCTTAACCTTGTTGCCATGAAGGCTGTGAATCGGTCATCTTTGACATATGCTGAATTTCCAAGGCTAGAACCGATTACAAATGATGATGGAGAAGAACTCACCCACCGCCGATGCATGTCATATGGAGAGGCTGCATCCACACCAGCCGATTCTGGATCCAAGTTATCGGCTGAGCTACTGAGGGACTGGTTCTTCAGTTTCTATGATGGTTTTCAGAAAGATGCCCGAGTTTGGTTTGCATATGAAGACTCAATGAGCTTTGAACTGCCATCAGACTTCATATTTGAAGAAATCAATTCTAAAAAATATGATAAGTCTAGAGAAGTCTTCTCGGCTGCTATCAGTCCATGTATTCTTCCTGTTGGCATCCATCAAGGGAGAAACATACAAGTATCTTATGAGTTCTACCATCCCATGAGCTCGGCTAGGCAGTTTGGGATGGGACAGCTGCCAATCGGCTTCTATTTTGCCGATAAAATTCAATGCAGAGGCAAAATCTCATCAACATTGATGATGGATCGACTGCTCAACATCCCAGGACCCCCTTTGGGCAGCATCGATAATGTAGAACTAGCAAGGTTCAGGAGCACGAACTTTGACAAATGGTGGGGTGAATGGAAGCAGCACTTGTTCCACCAATCGGCTTCCATGTACATGACAGATCTATTCCCAGATGTTATCCCTCAGGTAAATCCTTACTTTGTCAATCATGTAAAATGACTGTCAGCCGATTTGTATTTTGACTAACCTCTTCTTCTGTCTTGCAGACAATAGAATCCTCTCCTCATCGCAAAAGCAATAGCGGCAAAGACATAGAATATGCTCCAGGCCTTCTACTAAATGGAGGTGGTCTAGCTCCCCCTGTCATCGGCTGTTATGCCCCCAGGACCTCAAGCCTACTCCAAGGGCAAATAAGAGAACCAGCCGATGCCGGTAGGAAGAGGAAGACCAAGGCAACCCGTTGTTCCCAGATGTTGCTCTACTACGTACCCGGACAGGGAGGACTTAAGTGATCTCGAGGGCTGTAACCACCTCTACACCTACCTCAAACATACTATGGGATATGCAGCAATTACTAGATAACAATTACCTAAACACCACGTCTAAGCAATTACTATCTACTTTAGTGTTTATAACTCACCAAAGCAATCACTATATTTTAGTTGATTATAGTGAACAATAATCCCGTATGCTATTTAGGAACTAACCAAGAGATAATTCTCACAAGATAAATCTAAATTACTCAAGAAGAATATTATATTGAATTCAAAGTAATAAACAGAATAAAAGAAATAGGAGAAGATTACCGACAGCTCCGGAATTCTTCCAACTTCTTCTACTCTACTCTCTTCCTATTCTAGTATACAATATAGTACAATAGAGCCTCTTATAATTCAGCTCAAGCTTGGAAGTGTGTGTGAGAGTGAATGAAGTGAGGTCCTTTTATAGGTAAGTTATGACGGTTCTGAGAAGGGGAAATGTTCGAACTGCCCCGCAACCGTCATTGGGAATTCATCTGGAGCGCCACCACGCCAAACCCCAGGATCAACGGTGATCAGGGGGGTTCGGCCGAACCTGAGCTGGGCCCTCCTGGCCTGGCTTTCGGTCGGTGGACTCCCTGGACCTTCCTCTATCCATTTCTCGGAGTTTTGGGTTGATTTACTGATATTTTGATGAAGTTCACAACCCCTCCTTGTATAGATACATGTTTCTTCTCCCTTTAGTCTAGATTTCCTCCCAACATTGGGGTTTATCACCTGCATACAAATATACACCAACACTATGGAATATGTAAGATTAAGCACCTATCACTATATTGGATGTTTTATTATCTGAACTTTAGGCAGATGTTGGCGGTATAGAATCAGCATTTAACAGCCGCCAACAAGCACCGACTGCGAAAAGAAATTCCCTATATTAAAATCGCACGGATGTTATCTCTTTCCACTCCCACCGACGATCTTATCTTCTCCTCTCACCTCACTTCCTCCTCATCTCCCACCTCTCCCCTACCTCCCCCAACCTCTCCTCCCACAGGCCAAAGCTTCTCCTCCTACTCTCGGCGTCCACACCTTCTCCTCCTCCTCTCGGCATCGATCGGCGTGACCTCGGCGGATCGGCGACGGAGACGACAGTGACCACGACGGCCTGCGAGGGGCTCGGGCTATGAATCCCCGCCCGAGATGGGCGCGGGAACGGTGGATCCGACTACTGCAGGGTCGCAGACGATGGATCCGGCCGCGAGACGGGCGCGTGACAACGGCGGACCAGCGACGGCGACGGCGGCGACCCCGGCGGACTGCGCAGGGCACAGGAGCTAGTGGTGGATCCGGCCGCTGCAGGGCCGCAGGCGGCATATCCGGCCGCGGGACGGGCACGGACGGCGGATTGGGTAGCGAGAGGGCCACGGTGAGTTAGCGACCCTGCTCTCCCTCTCTCAGATCCGGTGGCGGCCACCCTACTTTCCCCTTCCCTTCCTCTCTCAGATCCAGCGGTGGCGACCTTGCCTTCCCCTCCCCTCCAGACAACGGCGGTCGTGGCGGCGATGGCGATGGCGACGGGTGCGGATCCGGTGGCAAGATGGTTAGGGACCGGCGACGCCCTCCCTCCCCTCCCGGGTCTCCTCCCTCTTGCCATAGGGAGACGGCGACAGTTGCTTCGGTGGTGGCAATAGCAACAAGGTCGCCAACGATGACGACGTGTTGATGATTGCATGTTATTTTCATTTCAATGTGTTGATGTTTGCATGTTGAAAATACTGAGAAATCGATGTAGTGATCTTGGATATTGATGTGAATCTGGATTGGATTTGAATATGATCTCCTGATGTGGATTTGAAATTTGAAAATGCAACAATGCTTCTTCTGAATGTGAATTATTATTTTTATTGTTTTTGCAAAAAGATATCGCTGGTGATCCTCTTAGTGGTGCCGCCTGCACAAATAGATTTTTGCTGGCAGTCCACCTAATTAGCCGCTTGCGCAAATAGATTTTCGCTGGCGGTCCTCCTAATTGTCCACAAGGGAAAAATCTATTGTTGCAAACAGATCGTAACCGCCAGCGAAAATCATTGATTTTCACTGGCCTTTGCTTTGTGGCGGCTCCAATTTCCGTCAGCGAAAACCCAAAATGGCCGCCACGAAAAATGGTTTTTGTAGTAGTGTATACTGTTGGAGAAACGGTTTTTACTCCTGGTTATAGCAACAGGACGAGTAAATCGGAACTACAGAAAACTTGTACTAAAGTTACATAGCAAATAAAATATATATATGGGATGTGGGATTCGAACTCAAGATCCCTCACGCGCGTAACCATCCCACCTTGTACACACTACACACATCTAACTTGAATAAAGATGTTTTCCTTTTGAACTAATCCTAGAGGTATTTTTAGTCCCAGTTGATAACACCAACTTGGACTAAAAATTTGTCTTAGTACCAATCGGGACTAAAGAACAATTTTTAGTCCCGGTTGGTAAACCCGGACTAAAAATGTTTCAAGGGCCTTGAAGCATCTTTAGTATCGGTTCTTAATCTAATCGGGACAATTATGACTTTGGGTGCCACGGGAAAAGATCACTTCTCCACGAGTGTTAGCCCCACCAAAAATACATTACTATTACTATTACTCTTTTTCCTTTTTTTTCTCGTTCTCGCAGTCCTTTTCCTTATACCCGGCAACGACCGGTCTGGTCGATTGCGTTGTGTAACTAAAACTCTATTTTTTTTAATATACTGATGTGCAATTTTTTCGCGCGTTCATGAAAAAAAAAAGACTCGCAGGTAGAAATTAATCTCTATTGATTCCAACAATTACTCCAGCCAGCAAGACTAACAATGTGATCATGGAAAAAAAAAAGTAGTCCAGCGCATGGCATTTAGGGTCGTTCAACAGTTTATGACCACTTCATAACTATCAGCTTGATCAGAGCGACATGTGAGGTACCCATTTTAGCCGCAGCATGTAGTTGTAACAACATGAGCAATAATCTACAAACTACAATTACGTGCAATTATACAAATTCTTATGGCTCTCTGCTGCTCAGTCAGAGAAGAACCAGTCAGATCTCGCAAGATGCTCAAGATATCATCAAATGACAGTATGACACCTCCCCGTTGCAGTCAGTGTCATAAACACTGAAACAAAACTATAGAGGGGAACATATCCTACGCACACAAACTTCCCGTACACACTAACTAGCAAAATATCACAAAAAATTCTATAAAAAAATTAGACATTTACTCCTAATTGTACTACACTTATCTGCCAAGTTCCATATTCAAATTCATTATATTTGGCCGTAGCAAAAAAGTGAAAAATCTGACAGTTTAAAGGGTAAAAATCTATCAGAATTTTATCTTTTTTTGTTACAGCTAAAATATAATGAATTTGAAGATAAGATTTCACGTGTAGATGTAATACTATTGTAAGTATGTGTCCATTTTTTTTTTGAATTTTCTGTAATATTTGCTAGTTGGTGTACGTGCACGGAGTACTGTGCATGGAAAGTTTGTGTGCATAGGATAGGTTCCCGGTCAACTATGCCATGTCAATGTTGTGCTATAGGCTTGCATGGAACTCCCCAATCCGCATCAGCTGGCAACCGATAACTGATCAGGAGCCTTTGACAGAGACGTAGCATCCTCGAAATATATACAAAAATCACACAATTCACCCCTCTAGTCTTTTTAAGGTACCCTTGCATATATGTAGGCCGTCCATTTGTTTGATCCAGTATAAGTGGGCGTGTGGCTTCACTTGTGTATAGTGATCCTAATAATTCATGTACTAGCCTTTTTAAGGTCCCATTGCATATATATATATATAGGCCGTCATGCCCGTCCATTTAGTTTGATCCAATACAAGTGGGCGTGCAGCTCCATTTGTGTATAGCAATCCCAATGATTCACGTATTAGCTGGTGGAAAAAAAAAAGAATGGCTAGCATAAGGGGTGAGAATGATCCAGGATCTCATGGTGGAGAACATGCAATGCAGCCATTACCAGATGAGGTAGGTATCGATTTTGTTTTAATAAGCACACGAACAATATAATTATAGTGTAAATATAATGTATCATTGTAATTACATTGTAATTATAATTATGGTACACTGTAATCACATTATAATTACAGTTTAATTGCATTATAATTACATTTGAGTAATTTTTATTTTAAAAAATATCTTTCGTATAGCAGTCCTGGACCGGAGGAGTTAGCGGAATAAAATAGGGCAGGATGGCTATAAGCCTATAACCAAATATACGTTTCCTTTTTATGTTTAATGTCTATGCCCTTATATCTAGCTTAGCGTTAAAAAAAAATTGCCTACATGGCCGCATCCAACGGCTGAAACTGTCAACTAGGATTTTTACTTATTCGATGGATAAGTAAAACAAAATCTGACGTAAACATGATATGCAGTGGCGGAGTAGAAATTATACAAGACTAAGCTAAGATAGACCTTGACTAATGGAGTAGTATTAGTTTTTTGAAAAATATACATGGTGAATCAACAAAATTTAAGCTTCGGAGGCAGGCCAGCCCTAGCTGCCCTAGATATGTGCGTTAATTGATCTATTTTCCTCTTCAATCGATTATTTTCCAACTCCAACGACCATGTCCGCCGCCGCCGCCGCCGAGCTGCCGGACGACATCGTCGAGAAGATCATCTCTCGCTTGCCGCCGCGCAGCATCGTCACCGGCTGCCGCGCCGCGTGCAAGGCCTGGCGCCGCCTCACCTCCCGGCCGGAATTCTACCGCGCCTACGTCCCACGGCCACGGCCTGTCGCCGCAAAGGTCACCGTGAAGATCAACACTACCCGCGCCGCCGACACCATCGTCCGGTTCGAGTTGTTCCGCAGCCACTGGAACGTCGACGGCGCGGCCGTGCCGCCGTACCGGCGCGTCCTCTCGCTCGGCGCCGCGGCGACGACGGACAAGTACAGCATCTCGTCGCTGGTGCTCGGCTCATGGGACGGCGTGCTGTGCATGGCCATGACGACGGGTGGCCAGGGCGCCGACGTGTACGTGCTCTGGAACCCTCTCACCAACGCCTGCGCCACCGTCTCCGCGCCGGCCGCCGCCGACAGTTCGTCGGCGCCTACGCGCACCCGGCGACGGGGCGCTTCCACATCCTGCACGCCTCCGGCAAGACCGTCGGCCACTACTACTACCGGAAGCAGCTGGCGCCGGCCGTCTTCCGGGTCCAGACGATCGGCGACGCCGCCTGGCGCGTGGGCCCCGCGCCGCCACCCAAGATCACCATGGCGACGACGGGACACGCCGCCGCTCGCTCCGCCGCCCTGCACGGCAAGCTCCACTGGCTGGTGCAGTCGGGCGGCCGCTGGCCGGCCGTCCGGAAGCTGAAGCTCCTGGCGTTCGACATGTCCCGGGAGAAGCTCCGGCTGAAGGAGACGCCGGAGCGCATGGCGGCGATGGACCTAGAGACGGCGCGGATCAGCGTGCTGCCCGCCGCCGCCGGGAAGCTGTGCGTCTTCGCCGTGGAGGATCGCGGCACGACGGTGAGCATGTGGGTGCTCGACGACTACCACGGCGACCACCGCCGGAGCTGGCAGCTCAAGAGGAGGATCGACCTGCTCAGGGACGAGCGCGGGTGGCGCTGGCGGCGCAACCTGTGGCCGGCGTTGAAGCAGGTGGAGGCGGTGCAGGGCGCGGAGGAGGAGGGTGACAAGGTGTTCGTCCACACCCGCGGCCAGGTGAACGCGTACAGCCTCCGGCGAGGGAGGTGGCGGGGCGCCAACGACGTCGCCCGGTCGGTCGCCGGCAAGGTGCACGTGTCGATGGTGAGGCACGAGCACGGCGTCCTGCCATTGCCGCACGAGGTGAGCTTCGGGGCGGCGTCGCGCGTGCTCTCGCGCTCCCGGTCGCTGCACGCCTGGGGCCAGTGTTGCTACCGCCTCTAGCTTCCATTTTTGTTCCAACATTTTACAGTTTTGTTCCATCGTGTTGATTTGGTGCGTAACGAATTTTGGATTGCGCAGCAAATGGCAGAAACAAAATTTTGCGGATTTTTGTTTTCATCATCTTTTTTTTTAAGAGAGAGAAAGACTACCGGGGTTCGCCCAGTAGTTTAAATTATATTAATACTAGAAAAGATACCCGTACGTTGCAACGGGTAAAGACTTTTTACAGTGATATATCAAGAGCTAAGTAATAAATTGAAATATTGGGATCACTATACACTATAATTAAAAAAGTTAATAAAAATCTTAACATTGGGATCGCTATAGATTATAATTAAAAAAATTAATGAAAATATTTCCTAGGTTTTTAGCCAAAAGACTTCCTTCCTTTTCAGCCCTAGGCTAGCCCGCTACCTCCCTCCATTTGGTCTGCTTCTCTTTGACCCTACCATCTTTAACTTTCCGAATATGACTACCATCTTCAACCTCCCGAAGACTCCCGAAGATAATCCCGTGCCCGAAGATAATCTCGTGCCCGTACGTTTGCCAAAGCAAATCTCCCCATCAAATCCGGCCGAATCTTTCTTGGGTAACCAAAATTGTTCAAGGTTTTTGATCCACTCGATCTACTCTTTCCGTTTTCCCCAAAATCAGAGCGTAAAATTCGGGATAAAAATGACCGGGGAAGATCGCCGTCAAAATCGGCAACTTTAGAACAGAGATTAAATCCAGCAATTAAAGCTAAATCGAAGGGGAAATCATTGAGAAAATGGTGAGAGAGGAGTAGGGAATCGATTTTTATAATTAAATTGGAGGAGAAAACACACTATCGATATGGCAGCAGCGTGGCGCTAGGGTTCACCTCGGGAGGTGTGCAGCGAATAGATGGGATTATAAAACCGGATGAGACAAACAAAAAGCACACGGGAGAAAAAACCGGTGACAAAAAATATTGACGAAAAAACTATAAGCACCCAAGAGATGCACGGTGAATAGATCGGATTAAAAAAAGATAAAAAAAAACAAAAGCTTTAGCCGCATAAAAAACTCTTCTACGTGCAAAGAAAAAAGGAAAAAAAACTCTGCGTGCAAAGAAAAAAGGAAAAAAAATACCGGTGCCAACAAAATCAAACAGATTTTTTGTTTTTTACTGGGAGATTTTTTTCCTTTCTCTATAGAGTCAGACAAGAGATATTTTTTTTTTACTAACGACGACGGAAGCTTTTTTTTTAATAGCTCGTTAAGTCGGACTTTCTTTTCTTTCTTTATTTACCTTTTTGATTCGGACTTTTCTTTCTTTTTTTATGTATATAAGACGGGAATTTTTTAAGTAGAGGTATAGATTAAAATCAAAACATAAAACTAAAATCGTTTCAAACACGGATGACGTACCAAAATTCTGGCAAAAACACCTTGAACTTTTATAATAGGTAAAGATATACAGAATTTACAAAAAATCCATGATTACAAAGCTTGCAACCAACTAATTAGGGTGTGTTCGGCACTCCCTTTTTCCAACCCATCTCCCTCGTTTTCCACTCGCACGCATTTCAAACTGCCAAACGATACTTTTTTTGCAAAAAATTTCTATATGAAAGTTGCTTAAAAAAATCAAATTAATCCATTTTTGAAAAAAAAAACTAATACTTAATTAGTCACGCGCTAATGGACCGTTCCGTTTTCCGTACGTACTATTCCAAGTTCCCAGCCGGGAATAGAGAACACACCCTTAAGGGTGTGTTTAATTTTCCAAGTTCCCAGCCGGGAATAGAGAACACACCCTTAAGGGTGTGTTTAATTCTTTGGGTGTAAAGTTTTTGAAGTATATGAACACACATTTGAAGTATTAAACGTAGACTAATAACAAAACAAATTACAGATTCCGCTTGTAAACTGCGAGATGAATTTATTAAGCCTAATTAATCCGTCATTAGCAAATGTTTACTGTAACATCACATTGTCAAATCATGACGTAATTAAGCTCAAAAGGTTCATCTCGCAATTTACATACAAACTTGTGAAATTGTTTTTTCCCTACATTTAATGCCCCATGCATATGTCCAAACATTTGATGTGACGTTTTTGGCCAAAATTTTTTGGGATCTAAACAATCTCTAATAACCGAAGATAAGAGAGGTTCTTTCATCCTACAACTATGAAATCGAATTTCATGCTTGAACTTAACCAACCAATCAGAAGGATGTGGATCCACACTCTGAAAAATGAAGGCATTTCTCTGCTTCCAAATATTCCAACAAGCAATGGAAAAAATTTCCAGAAAGCCTTTTGAGCAGAAAATCGAAACATTGAGCAGAAAATCAGACGGCTGAAAAGGTACACATGGACCAAAATCTCATCAATCCGAGGGGCAGAAGACTCACCCAGTATGAGCATGCACAATATTTCCAAATAAACAGCCTCAGTACACAGGTTGAGATTACAGAATGGATGATTCACCAACTCAACTTCAGTACGGTCTCAAATACGACATGCAACCATGCTAAAATGACATAATATTTCTGAACTGTGACAAACCCACATTCTCTTAACCTAACATATGTACTAACAGCTTGCACACTACAAGCATTACGCCATCCAATCCAGTTATAGATGCAAAATAGCCGGTCAACATTAATACAGCGATAATCATAATGTACCAAACAAATGATGGCTCAAAAAATTATGCAAGGTCACATCAATGCACGGAGCAGAAATTAACAACTTCTTTACTGACAGCTTTTCCTTGTTTCAGAAGGGCAACATCAACAAAGCTGAGTGTTTCTGATGAAAATATAACATAAGGTACATTGCCAGTGCTTGCTTATATCCAGGAAATTTTCAGTAATAAGGTGCAAGCCGCAAGGTGGTTGTGTAAGCAGCAGAAATGATAAGCATGGAAGGTAAGCCTCAGGATCGGGATGGAAAGGCATATCTGAGATCATTGGCAATTTATCCATGGTTGAACCAGCAGTTTTAAAGAAAAGAGAGAAACGAGATCCTGGATTGCTGCTCAGTACAGAACAATATTGATCAGTTTCATGAAGACCTGTCCAATTTTCCCAAATGCTTCGAAGATACGCCTATAACATGATGAGCCATGGACACTGGCTTTAGAAGCAAAAGCCAAAATCAACCGATGTATAGAGGGCCATCATGTGGTCACACTGACACGCTTGCCCTTTAAAGGAAATAGCATAAGTTAGCATCCTATTCCATTTCATGTTATCTGCGCATGACACGGAATTTTTCACGCTTGCGGAAACGCTCAAGCAACAACTCATCAGTAGCAGCTTCTCTCCGCCCTGCACCAGCACCATCTGGATGGTTACCACCCATTGATTTACCTCCAGTTCCATTAGCCTGTGAACCTTGATCTTTGTACAGTTCAGGATGCTCTGCAAGGAAAATGGAACAGTTTAGCACTTAAACGATAAATTATATCAATGATATGCCACAGCTATTGTTTCTAAAACAGAAGTTCAAAAATGGTATTGCTACCATCACATTTCCCATATTCGTGGATTTTGATGCAGCATAGATTGTTTCACAGGCTATTTGCAATTTGTATTATGTAACGATTAGTGGATTCCTTCAATGTTAATTTAAAATTCAGGTCTATTGAGGGGAACAATTGATCTGTATTAAAGACAGCTGAAGATCAAAACTCTTATATAAAACCTGAATACTTCTGCTGTAGGTCCATTGGGTACCTCTGTTTTCTTTATATAGCAAATTGTTCTTAATAAAAAGGGATATCTTAAGAATAAAGTTATATTCGGTATGCTAAAACTGGAAATAAGTTGTTGTGATTGAAGTGTTGCTCTGCAACTGGTCAAAAGCTGGCAGCAGGCCCAGGTGATTGAAGTGAATCAAGAGGAATATCTGATATGCAAATTATCATTCGAAAGCTCTGTTCATGGCTTAGATCAAGTGCCAATCATCAGTTGTTACATAAAGCTGGCATCTGATAAGACTGGTGTGCGCATACCTTGCATCTCTCTCTTACTCATGAAAAAAAAAAGAGGAATCGATAATGGTGTTCGTGTGCTTTACATTGATCATCCATGTATTTATGCATATGAATTACTCATTTGCATGATCCTTTTTTAACCAATTTCATCGTTTACACATGTGCATATGTAGATTACAAGAAAACATGTTTTACTTAGTTTTAGATTGGAAGATAGTTGTTTTGGCTTTTTAAATAAAAAATAGAATATATATTTATTTGAAGAACTGGTGCAGCACTACGGCAGTGTACTAGTGACAAAATTTATGCCTGTCTACAATTCTACATTTCTGATAGACTTGACCTGTTATTTAACTTTATGTGCGAGGTAAATATAAAATTAAAAAAAGTTGTACTTTTACAAATTATTCGTTCCTAGAAACCACAATTAGAAACATATAGTACTTTTTGAAGGCGTTTCTGTTTATTAGACTGGTAAACTCCTCTGGGAGCATTATGTGCCTTACAATATCAGATAGACTTAAGACTCGATAGTTTCTGGTGATGACACTACAAGTGTAAAACTAGTTATGATAACCTGAAAACTGAAAGGTATATGTACAAACCTCTTCTCAACTTTTCGGTGTAATCTTTTCCGCGATGGAAAAAGTCAGCATTATAGCTCGACGGAATGTTAGCATCTGATTTTGTTTTACCGGCAAGCCTTTTCTCTTGTAGCATCTTTTTAGCTGCCTCGGTCTCTTCAATGTTTCTTAATTTGTACCTGCAACAATCAAGAAGATGGTAACATGAATCTGTATATAGCTGCAGGCCCAGTTCTAAAGAAACGCATGAGTGCATGACTCTAGTACCAGAATAATAGATTAATATACATATATAGCACCAAGAACCTTGAGAATATTAACGAGGAACAGGAACCTTTTAGGTTATATTGAACCCACAATGCTGACAGTACAATGTTGAGTTGTTGACCCTTCAGAGACCTTCGAAATCAGGAATTATAATTCGAGCACACCATTGTATGCATAGATCAGTTTAGAACTTTAGATTGAAAATAACAGTTACAGGTTTGTCCATCCCACTGGACCATTTATCTTATCTAACTATCATGCTGTCCTAAAAAGTCTCAATTGGATTATCACATCATTCCCATGTATGATAGAAGAAAAGTTGTACTTTTTTAATAGAAGTACAACCAGAGATGTCCATAAGACCAGTGCATACTTGTAGGGAGTTTTGTAGGTTCAGTTATCTATACCATTTTAAAAGACTCCAATGGTGGTGCTGAGTGGTGAATTTGCCGCCCACCACCACCCACTCCCTGATAGGTGGGCTACTTGTTGTTAGGGCGTAGTAACATGTGTCTTCTAAATTCCCGTGTGAAGGTGATGGCGAAAGCATCTATCTAGATGATTAGAGAAAAATAATGTGGCAAATTTGTTTAGGGTATTTAAAATGTGTATAATGAATTTCTTCTTTTCCAAAATTCTGTTGCAATGCACAGGCATTCAGCTAGTCAATTAATAAATATCCTTATTAACAAGCCCATATGCACATCTCCTTATGATGCATTGCAGTATTTTGGGCACCTTCCCCTTTGAATTACAACATAATATGGAAGACTACCTTAACAACCTTTTATAAACATGAACAAATGAACCTTTTATAAACAAGAACAAACGAAGGGGCACAAGAACTTACTCAATAGGCAGCTGAACTTCAGCAATGCCAGTGGTCCACTGCGTTGAGCTCTCTTCCGAGTTCTTCTTCCTAACCTATAAGCAAAAAATTGATTGGCACCATCATTACAATGCACACATATCAAAACCATGAAATATCCTTTCAGGAGTGCATCGAAGCTCTGTTCGGCTACCAACCTTGAGGTGGTCTGGCACAGTGTAGAGCTCATCGACCTGGTCTTTCTCCTCCTTGTCCTTCACATCAACCTTCTTGCCCCTCTTCTTCAACAGCTCGTTCTCCACATACCTCAGCCTTCAAACATCAGACCCACGCACGCACATACGCTCCGCTTCAATTCCGCATCATCAAAGATGAATGAAAACAACAGATTGGCAAGAACAATCACACGCGAAGTTAAAAACGCACATGTTGGGATCCTCGATGGTGACGGCGGTCTCCTGCGCGAAGGTGTCCTGGAGGACGAGGTCCTCCTTCTCGGCATCCCCTCCGGCCGCTAACCCACCTCCGCCGCCGCCTCTTCCGCGGGGGGAGGCCCCGTCGGCAGAAGCCGCTGACGACGCGCCCGCTGCGGCGGCGGCGGCGGGGATGCCCAGCTTCCTCTCCCGGAGCTTCTGCATGTACTTGATCTCCTCCAGGGCGACGCTGCGAGGGGGGGAGAGGGAGAGAGGCGTCAGTCAGCGAGAGATCCCTACCAAAACCCAAGCGAGAGGCGCGGCGGCGGGAGCGGGGAGAGGGGAGGGGTACCGGCGGGCGTCGTCGTCGTCGGAGTGGTCGGCGGCGGCGTCCGCCTCGAGGTTCCGCTTGCGGAAGTTCTTCCGCATGGTTGGACGGAGCTTGGACTGGTTCCCCGGCGAGGTTTGGGTGGGGTTCGTCGACGGCGGGGTGGCCGGCGGCGAGTTTGCAGATGGTGGCGAGATGGGGATTTTGGATAGGTTTGGTTCGAATTTTTTATTTTTTTTTTCCCCAAATCGGAACGAATTCGCCGCCGCCGCCTCCGACTCAAGGCAGCGGGCCGGGTCGGGCGGTCGGGATGAACCCGGTTCATTGGCGGACAGTTGAACCGGGTCTGGACCGCTTAGTCCGCTTCTTCGCTGCGATCTGGGTCCAAAAGGACAGTGGGCGGACGCGTGTGGGGTGTTTTGAATTTCCAGCTGTCCAGCAGCCATCGAGTTTGAATCAAAATTTTCGTTCTGTCTCTACCGTTCAAAGTTGGAACTCAAAACGGAGTTTGCGTAATTAATTGTAAACTACTCTTATGCCCCTGCCTCCAGTAATCAGTCCTCGCATGACCATGCATTTGATGACCATTAGTTTAATTTTTGAAATAGCATTTAAAGGTAGGATAGTAGTACCTAAAAGTACCATATTTTGATGGCATATACTTAAAATAAAGGGGATGAGACCTTAAAAATATCTACAAATGAAGTTGTTGTCGAGTGTGAAATAGTGATTCTATTGATAAAGATCGTGAGCGTGAGTACGAGGCTACACAAATATGTGCGTAGGGAAAGCTGTCTGCCTGCATTATCCATCCCTATCTCACAGCAAAGCTCACAACTCTCGTTTAGGACCGGGATGCATTTTATACATATTCTATTTAGGTGGAGCGCATAACCACGTAACCAAACAAATCGCTCTGTGTACCCAAGATATGAGCACAAGGCCAGCGAAAGCAATCGAACATGCCATATGATACCTTCCATATGATATGGTTTGGCTCAAATGCTAAAAGTTCAATCCGATAAACCTATACACCACCAATTGAACAAATGGTTGAAGTAGAACAGATTGAAAAATACAAAAGAGTGAGGTAGATGTGATGGTTTGTGTGGAGGAAGATTAACATTAAAAAGAAAAATAAACTAAAGAAAACCATAGTTTGTTCGCCACAATTTTTTTATGATCCTATTTGTTTGAATTTATCGCCGCGTTTGATTTTAACTTATGTTAAGGTTAAGAAATGTTAACTCCTACCTATGCGTTTTGCTCAACGATGAAATGAAAAACAATGAGTTACTATTAGAAAACCATCCACATCAGTGCCAATCATGTGTGCAGAATTATGCACAAATGGAATATCTTTATGGATAAATAATATTTCTATTTACTTGTGGATTTATATACTTCATTTTTAATAAGTGAAGCACAATATATCATTCACTGCATATCATAACCAGACATGTGGATAAATAAAAATGTTCTCTTATTACAATGAGACCATCCACAACAGAAATTGTGTTGATGTGTTGTTCATCCTCCATATTTGCGCTCGGTGTACTCCATGTAGGGGTGGGCGTTTGGTTAGACTAAAAAATTCGGTCTCGGTCTTCGGTTTTTCGGTTAGTTCGGTCTTTGGAAACTCAGGACCGGCAAATTCGGTCTCGGTCTGACCGAATTTTCAGGAGATAAGTTTGAAATGAAAAAAATTGACAGCACTTCCCCTCTTTTCAGACATTTTATCACAGTCATATATATCACAAAAATACCAAATAATAGGCAACATCAAACACCAAAAAATATATCACAAGATAGGTCTCAAGTCTAAACTTCACAACAGCAACAGTTGACAATACAACACTAGAGCTCACAAGTCACAAATAAAAGGCGCGATGGAGGCGGAGGCGGCGCCAACGCAGGTCGCTGGAGGCGGAGGGCGGAGGTGGCGGCGCGGCGCCGAGGCGAAGGTGGCGCCGGCGCTGGAGGCGGAGGGCGGAGGCGACACGAGGCGGGGGTCGGAGGAAACGCGAGGTGGAGGCGTGACGGTGCGCTAGGGTGGGGATTGGTTTGGAGGCAGCGCGATGGATGTGAGGCGGTGAGGGCGTGCTTGACTTTACTCGGCTGTCCTCCTCTAGGGTTTGCTGTATGTACTGGGTTTATTGGGCTTCCTAGGCCTATTGGGCCACAATTCGGTTTTCTCGGTTAATTCGGTTAACCGAAGCCTATAACCGAATTACCAAAAAAATCCGGTCTTTCGATGGCTGAGACCGAACTACTAACCAAATTTCTCGATCTCGGTCTTAGTCTTTTCGGTTCGGCTCATCGGTTCGGTCTTATTCTGCCCACCCCTAACTCTATGTGAGGAGCTGAGGTACGTGTTCCTGAGCTCATCAGAGATAGACCGTGACATGAGATTTGTTGTGGAGCCTATGTATAGACCCTTGAGACCACATACAACATGAAACCTGTGTCCATTCAAGGTGTGTTTAGTTCGCAAAAATAAAATTTTTGAGTGTCACATCATACGTTTGACCGGATGTTGGAAGGGATTTTCGGACATGAATGAAAAAATAATTTCATAACTCGCATGTAAACCGCGAGACGAATCTTTTGAACCTAATTAATCCATCATTAGCATATGTGGGTTGCTGTAGCACTTACAGCTAATTATGGACTAATTAGACTGAAAAGATTTATCTCACGATTTCCCTCCTAACTGTGCAATTAATTTTTTAATCTATATTTAATACTTCATGCATGTGTCCAAAGATTCAATTTGATGTTTTGGGAAAAAAATTTTGGAAACTAAACCAGACTTCAGTGTCTTGGCCTACGTAGCACGTGACACCTCGCTAAAGGTTTTAGGGCGTATCCTGCACTACTGTTGCTTTAAGAGCACCATAAGCACGGCCCACTATACCACTAGTATAATCACCCCATACATCATGGTTAACAAAAGTCAACCCCTAGCCATGCATACACTTTTACTTTAGAATAAAACCAAGCAGCAATCCAGCCAAAATGATCAGGTCAATTCTAGAAGCCGTCCAACAACACATCTTGCTGCTCTAGAAGCGAAGAATTCTCAAAGCAAAACCTTAACGACGACAACAGCAGCAGCTAGCATGGTTTGACCAAGACAAAATGACGACCCATTAATTAACTTGACTCCATATTTAACTACTCTGCTTCCCTTCGAAGTATGGGGAAACTAGTACCAGGATTTACATTAACATTACCGACTGACTACTAAATTTCGAGTCCTATTGATATCACGATTTTTGATAAATTTTAATCGGTTTTTGATAAATTTCAACTGAAATTCGACCAAATATACTGTTTAACTTTTAAAATTTTAATCGAAACTTAATTTCAAGCTGTATCCAAATTTCGTAAAACTCCATCAGTTTTCGTGGAAATTATGAACCCTGACCAGTACTAGCAGGAGCAGCAACCGCGCAACTACCCAGCAACCAACCACAACCCACACGGAAGCAATCCCGGCCGGGCCCCACCCGGCAGCCACCCCCCGACACGCGTCACCACGCGGCAACGCACCGAGACCGAGACCTCGACCCCCGCCCCCCCGCCGGTGGGCCCACCTCGTCAGCGACTCCACGCCCCCGCGCGCGCCGACGAATATTCCCCCTTCCCCCGGGCGTGCGAGCAGGGCCAGTTCCGTCTTCCGTCCGCCTCACTCACGGCGTCGCGCCCACCTCGCCTCCACCCAGGGGCATCCCGGTAAATTCGCCGGGTCCGCGGCTGCTACTACTACCGCCTTTTGTTTTTCTCTCTCGTTTCGTGTGCGCCGCGCGGCTGCTGCTGCTGCTTTCGTCTCTCCTCCCCCCTCCGCTGCTGCAAAGCTTCCAGAAAGAAAGGGGAGGAGAAAGGAGGTGGAAAAGCCAAAGGCAAAGGCAAACCACGCGTCTCTCTTTGGTATTCGTCTCTCCATGGCACGCGTCCTCCCCCTCAGCATCGAGGCGGGGGAGATGGCCATGCCCAGGTATTCTTCCTTCCCCGAGCTCTCGCTGCAATCTGTTTGTTTGCTTGTTCATCGCGTTCAGATTGTTGGAGTTATTTTTTTCCTTCGAAAAAAAGGGGAAGTTTGGTGGTGTGTTGGCGATTTTCTTAGTAGGAGAAAAAAGGAGTTTGGGTTTAGTTGGAGCCGACGATGCATCCAAGGTGGTTTGTTTGGGAGGCTTCTTGTTAATCTGTTCTTTTACAAATTCAAAATAGAATTTTTGTCGGCCGAAAATTTTGGAGAATTTTTTGTATGCCAAAGATTGCGGGTGTGGTTGTTGGTTTTAAGCCTCGAGGTCGGTTGCGTTCTCCCACCAAAGTGCAATAGCATTGCGTCATGGCGTGTGGTTTGGGCTTATTCGGTTCTTTCAATTTTCCGTACTCCAAGAGGAAAACAAAAGTGGCATTTATGCGTGCTGTGGCGTGCACTTTGTTCTTCGTTGCCGCTTATCCGCCATTAGAGAGCCCATTGAGCCTTTTGGTCACGGGCGCTGTGATGTGTGATGGGCACGGGTTGATGTTCCCCTCGCAGCAGTACCATGCACGGACACGGACACAAGACTCACGGGGTGTTGTTAACTGTTTCTTCACCTACGCCCCGTTTTTTGGAGGCCAATGTGGCACATGAACGAGCAAGAAGGGCAGCGAGCATGGAGTGATCCATTTGGGATTCTTTCAAAATCGTTGCAACTCAAGCGGGAGCTATTTTGGGAAATCTTGCTTAACCATGTTTATAACATCGGTTTTTTTTACTGTTACAGCTTAAAACCATATCTGAAATTCTAGTTATAGCAGTATTTCGCATGGAAAGATGGAGTGTCATGATTGAGTGCTGTCTGTTGCTCTTTACGAAACCAATGTTGTAGGGTGTTGAGTACTGCAGATAAACTGGGAAGAAATTGGCCGCTGGCAGTTTGACTAGATATGTAAATTAAGTATACTTGTTGTATTGTGTTAAACAAATAGAAAAATACGAACTGGAACATTTGACCTGGTTATTCAAATTTTAGATCAAGGATTGTCACATGTCAAATGTTTTGTCTAGTTCATGCCACATTGCTGTGGTGTGAGAAAGATGACCTGTATTTCAGTAGAATAGATATGCAGTTATTGCATTAGTTTTAGGGATTACTGCACTTTATTGTCCAAATGTAGCACCCCGATGGCATCTATTGATTGAGCTATAGATCGATGTACATTCTCTGTTCGGTCATGAAATCTAGCACTTCATTTTATCGTCGTCCTCATTTTACCAGGTTCTGTATGGAAAAGCCATGTAGATTATCATGGCCTAGAATGTGAAGTTTTTTGGCAGCCAATTTTCTCTGGAAGCTTCACCTTCTCTGTATTGCTATCCTTATTTACATATACATGACTAGATGGGCCCTCTAGCAGATGGGCCAGCACATAAAACACACACATACTGTTGTATTTACAGCCCAACACTCCCCCTCAAGATGGGTGATAGATATCTATCATACCCATCTTGTCACATGAACTATTACACTCTTTAACACCTAAACCCTTTGTGAAACAATCAGCAACTTGTCCACCAGACATTACAAATTCTAATTCCAAAACTCCCTCATCCAGTTTTTCCTTGATAAAGAAACGATCCAACTCCACATGCTTTGTTCGATCATGTTGAACTGGGTTGTTAGCAATGCTGATTGCTGACTTGTTGTCACACCACAATTTCATTGGAGTATCCACCGGCAACATCAACTCAGAAAGAAGATTCCTTAGCCATAACAACTCACTCAAACTCACTGACATTGCCCGATATTCTGCCTCAGCGGTTGAGCGAGACACCACCGGTTGCTTCTTGCTCCTCCAAGATACTAGATTGCCACCAACAAACACACAATAGCCTGAAGTTGATCTTCTATCATCAGGACAACTTGCCCAATCTGCATCACAATAGCCTTCAACCTCCAAGTGTCCATTTTTCTTAAACCATAGGCCTTTACCTGGGCTTCCTTTCAAATATCTCAAGATCCTATAGACAGCATCCATATGCCCACTCCTTGGATCATGCATATATCGACTCACCATACTGACAGCATAAGTTATGTCAGGTCGTGTATGACATAAATATATCAGTCTCCCAACCAGCCTTTGGTATCTTTCCTTATTCACTGGATTTCCAGACTCTGCACATAACTTATGATTTTGATCAACTGGTGTAGAGGCTGGGCGACATCCAAGCATACCTGTGTCACTGAGCAAGTCCAATGCATATTTCCGCTGTGAAAGAACTATCCCTCTAGGAGATCTTGCAATTTCAATACCCAGAAAATATTTCAACTGGCCTAGGTCCTTAACTTCAAATTCTTTGCTTAGATTTTGTTTCAGCCTAGTTATCTCCGAGCAATCATTTCCAGTGATAATCATATCATCAACATAAACAGCAAGAATGGTTATATGATCTCCACTATGATGATAGAAAACTGTGTGATCTCCATTACATTGTTTATAGCCCATAGCACACATTGCACGCCTAAATCGATCAAACCATGCTCTTGGCGACTGTTTGAGACCATATAAGGATTTCTTCAGTCTCAATACTTTACCTTTAGTTTGCAAAGTAGCAAATCCAGGTGGAATTTCCATATATACCTCCTCTTGAAGATCGCCATGTAGAAAAGCATTCTTGACATCCAATTGATGTAATGGCCAATCAAAGTTAACTGCACAAGATATTATAGTTCTTACCGTACTCATTTTTGCAACCGGTGCAAACGTTTCATCATAATCAATTCCATATGTCTGGCTATATCCCTTAGCCACAAGTCTTGCTTTGTACCTCTCCACTTTTCCATCCGGATTTTGTTTCACTGCATATACCCACTTACAGTTTACCACTTTCTTTCCATTGGGATAGGATACAAGATCCCATGTTTTGTTCTTCTCAAGAGCTTCTAGTTCATCTAGCATTGCTTGATGCCACCTTGGGTCTTGCTTTGCCTCTTTCCAATCCTTAGGAATTATAGCTGAATTTAGAGATGCCACAAAGGCCTTGTATGTCGATGACAAGGAAGTGTAAGATACATAATTGGCTATATCATTCTCATCACCACTTTCATCTCCAATTTCAAAACCATATCTTTGTGGAGGTTTGCCTGCATTGCTTCTCATCCCCTTTCTTATGGCAATTGGCAAGTTTGATTCTTCTTCTCTAATTTCTATTTGTTCTCCCCCTGACTCCGAAGACACTTGCACATGAGTAAGATCATCTGATACTTGATCATCAACTTCAACTTGTTGAGTTGTTGGAAGTCTCATTCTCCTTGTGTAAACTTGAAGATTTTCCTCTTCATGTGGCTTTCTCCATTCTTGTTCTTGTACAGGATCACCTATAGCACATGGAATTTCACCAACCACAATCTTTCCCTTTGATTGTTCATTCTCCTTGAGACCCAAGATTTCACCTTCCTTTTGTTGATCATGGTCACCTCTAGTTAAATCATCAAGATCAACAAATAAAGAGCTTATATCTGTTTTCTCACCATAGAATGGAACAGATTCCCTAAACGTAACATCCATACTTACAAATGTCCGCCGTTCTGATGGACTCCAACACTTATACCCCTTCTGGCTGGATGAATAGCCTATAAAGATGCATTTAACAGCTCGAGGATCAAGTTTCCCAATAGATGGTCTATGATCTCTAACAAAACAAGTGCAGCCAAACACCCTCGGTGGAACCACAAATTCATTCTTCCCAAATATCATCTCATATGGTGTCTTCATTCCAAGTATTCTTGATGGTGTGCGGTTGATGAGATAAGCTGCCGTCATTACTGCCTCACTCCATAGAAATTTAGGTACATTCATAGTATACATTAGTGACCGAGCTATCTCCAAAAGATGGCGATTTTTTCTTTCAGCCACTCCATTCTGTGGAGGAGTATCAGGACAAGAAGTCTGATGTAATATTCCTTCCAAAGAAAGAAAGTGACCGAATTCACTATTCATATACTCCCCTCCATTATCAGTTCTAATAAACTGAACCCGAGCATTAAAATGATTTTTAATATATGCATAAAAGTTTTGGAAGCATTTAAGCACTTCATCCTTATGTCTCATGAGATATAACCATGTCATGCGGGAATAGCAATCAATAAAGGTGACAAAATATTTCATTCCACTCATAGAAACCACAGGCGACGTCCACACATCTGAGTGGATTAGCATAAAGGGCAAAATACTGCGAAGTCCTCTACTCACATATGATGTTCTAGTATGCTTCCCATACTCACATGCATCACATATCAGCATATGTTTATCCACTTTACTAAACTCTACCGGGAACATTTTACTCATAATTTCAAAAGATATATGTCCTAGTCGACAATGCAAAAGTAATACCTCAGTCACTTCTTTACTTGTTGAAGCCATTAGTGCACACACATCCTCATTTGTCCCTCTTCTGTCCAAGTACCAAAGTCCATCACGCCTGATACCAATCCCAAGTTTCTTCCCTGTTCTTCTCTCCTGAATTAAACAATTCTCACGATCAAGGGAAACCCGACAATCCATATTATCAACAAGAGAACTTATTGAAATTAAATTCACTGGAAAAGAATGGACATATAACACTGATGACAAAGTAATGGATGGAGTACATTGCACTATGCCCTCCCCCTTAACCTGACATGATGTGCCATCAGCAGTTTGAATGGTCTCTTTATGTGCAAATGAATATGGTTTATATGATGTAAATTCTCCACTCATGCCAGTGACATGCCTGGATGCACCTGAGTCTAATATCCAACTTGAATGAGAAGTGTTCATAGACATAAATGCTTGATTAAAACTACCTGAAGTAGAATGAGCAAAGTTGGCAACATTGTCAGGTGTAGTCCCGGAAGAACCCTCTTCTAGAGTAACTGCATTAGCCTTGTAATCACCTCTATATCCATAACCTCTTCCTCTATTGCTCCTACCAGCATAGCCTCTTCCACCTCTTGTTCCACCTCTATCAACACCTCTTCCTCTCCCATAAGTAGGCTTGCGTGGAGCATGACAATCACGCATAAGGTGTCCCATTTCACCACAATTGAAGCACTCTCTAGTCTCTTTACCTTGTACAATTGCATAGGTGGGACTTGGTGAACATGGTGCGGCACTAGGCAATACTTTCTTCTTAAGCTCCTCCTGTGCCATAGCTGCAATGGCCTCATCTAAGGTAGGAAGAGTGGTTTGGTGAAACATTGCATCTCTTCTTCCTTCGAACTCTGGATTTAGACCCTTCAAGAACTCAATAACCCTTCTACGCTCAACCCATTTCTTCATTTTTGCTATGCAATCAGAGTGCTCTAATCCAAGAGGATCATAATGATCTAAATCGGACCACAAACTCTTCAACTCTGCGACATATTCTGCCACAGAGCGCTCCCCCTGTCTCAAAGCACTTATCTTCTCTTGTGCCTCCACCATTAGCATCACATTACCTTCTCCTGAGTATAGTTTAGTAAGAGTTTTCCACATCTCACTCGCACTAGAGATAGTCTCAACAGTTGTAGCAATAGCTGGGATTAATGAAGTCAACAACCATGCCACCACTAAAGAGTTGGTAGTGCTCCAAGTCTTCCATTCTACACTTGATGTGTTCTCAGGCTCCTTCACTTCTCCTGTGACATATCCTTCTAACCCCTTTGTTTTTAGTATTAGTAATGCCCTCCTTGACCAACTCAAATAATTTTTGACACCCTCCAACTTGATTTCGTTTTGCATTAACTCAATCTTCAGTATTGATTCAGTATGAGGGATAATTGCATTGCTTGTAGTTGAGGCCTCACTAAATTTTTTCGCTAGCATGTCCACCAATTTACCCATCACTTGTTCTATTCCTTGATTTTCTGCCATAATGCAAATTCTGAAACTGCAAACCAGTAGAAACCCAACTAGCAGATCTGAGCCCCCTGTTCTACCTTTCCCTTCCTATAGATTGCTCAAATAGTCAATATCACAAAAGCAGTAGCTGTGCTTTTATCTCGGTTTCCTTGCCAATCACACACCCACAAGAGATGCAAAGTCTTCACTGTGCTGTGACCCCGCCACTACAGAGCAAGAGCCACTTCTTCCTGAGGAGCACCAACACCAGCTGTTTACCAGCACTTTCTTTCTTGCCTCAGCCCAAAGCAGCTCTGCACCTGCGAGCTCAGCCCCAAGCAGCAGCAGCAGCTCCGCACCTGCAGCTGCTCGGCTTCTTCCTCCTCGACGCGCCGCGCTGGCCCCGCTCTTCCGCGCCGCTGCTGATGCGCACTCTCTACCCTGCTCAAGCCTCCACGCCTCCGGCCAGCTAGGGTTCAGCCGTCGCCTGCCGCCGGCCGGTCGGCTCTGATACCATGAAGTTTTTTGGCAGCCAATTTTCTCTGGAAGCTTCACCTTCTCTGTATTGCTATCCTTATTTACATATACATGACTAGATGGGCCCTCTAGCAGATGGGCCAGCACATAAAACACACACATACTGTTGTATTTACAGCCCAACAGAATGTGAGATCAAATGACAAAGATATGAGCCATGCTTGTGAATGTGAGCATATCAGATTAATTTTTGTTGCACATCTTGTTTAGATTTAATCCATACAACTAATTTCCATGCTTTTCCAGTACACAAAACAAAACAAGCACATGGCATCTTTACTTCAATGAGATAAATTGATAAAATTTGTTACATGTTTTGAGTAACTTCTTATTCTAATCTGCTTGGTTTGTAAACAGACGTGAAGAGGTAGTTACAGACATGCCAAGCTCTTCCGCAGTGGCATCAGGCAACGGAATCGAACAACCTGAGCAAAACACAAAGGATGATGAATATGAAAGGCTGGTCAGACCAGCTCATAGTGTAATAGCTGATGATAACACGGTAGTCCTACCTGAAGAACCTACCTCAAGGTCCATTTGGTGGATGAAAGTTCTGCTTGGCTGCTTCCTTCTTATATTAGTATCTTATGTCTTCGTGAAATGGGGAGTCCCCTTTGCCTTCGAGAAGGTGAGCATCAAGGGTAATATTTGTCATAGGTTCATAGGTTGACCAAGTACTGAAATCTTGACTTGAGTTCTTTTTATGGTTTGTCGGCAGAGGTTTCTGCTTATGAAACCTCCACTACCATGCATTAGTGGAGGTTTCTGCTTATGAAATTTCAAACTGTTGATTGATAGTTTGACTAGTCCATATGTTCCCATGTATACCCTAGTTTATGCACACCAGTTGGAATGCTAGATGAATGTATGGTTAATGGATGCACGGCTGTCACAATGCAATTTAATTTCAAGTTTACAAAATTTTCAATTATCTCTTGTTTTTGTACCATGTTGTGCCAGATAGGAGTAACATTTTAATCATATTCATTTTCCAGAAAATTGTTTGGACTTATGTTGGAAGATCTGTTTGTTGTAGGTTCTCTTGCCAATCATGCAATGGGAAGCAAGTGCCTTTGGGCGTCCAGTTTTGGCTGTTGTTCTCGTTGCATCTTTAGCCCTCTTCCCAGTTACTTTAGTCCCTTCTGGACCTTCCATGTGGCTAGCTGGAATGATCTTTGGCTATGGTTGGGGTTTCTTGATTATTATGGTTGGGACTACTATAGGCATGGTGGTTCCATATTGGATTGGCTCATTGTTCCGCGAACGTCTGCATGTAAAAATTCTGAACTGCATGTTCTTGTGATGTCTATTTTAGGACCTGCATCTTTTTTGAAGGAGCTTTGCCCTAATTTTCTGCTCTCTTCTTCCCTCTACATTTTTTAATGCAGGCATGGTTAAAAAGATGGCCTCAGCAGATAGCTCTAATAAAACTTGCTGGGGAAGGAAATTGGTTCCAGCAGTTTAGAGTTGTTGCACTATTCAGAATCTCGCCATTTCCATATACAATTTTTAACTACGCTGTAACTGTGACAGAAATCAAGTTCAACCCTTATCTATGTGGTTCAATTGCTGGGATGATACCCGAGGCGTTCATCTATATTTATAGGTTGGTTACATACCTCTCCAATCTGCAGACATCCAATTTTGCTACCTATATGTCCTCACTCACTGTATTCCATTGCTGTTTATTTATCATGTTGTCAACAATAGTGCACCTAGTCACTGATTTTTAATGAATCGCTCTTTCAAGCATAAGCTCACCAGTAAAACGGTATTGGATATACTAGTTTTGCAAGCTATATATACATGAAAACATGTCAGAAGGTTTGTGATTGATAACTTATTATAAAAGAGTAAATTTATATTATATAGGAAAAGTTATCTGTGCAGGATAACTATCTTTACAATAACTTTAGCAATTCAGTAGTGTATACACTTGCAGTTAATCAACTAATGCAGGTCACCGACACATGCAATTTTCTTTCAGGAGTTACTAAGTGCACTAGGTATGGTGTTCAGTGATGCGCTTTTGATTGTTCATCTTTCTATGTTTTGGTGCAGCGGGCGGTTGATACGCACATTGGCTGACATGAAGTATGGCAACTACAAGATGACACCGGTGGAGATAACATACAACGCCATCTCGTTCGTCATCGCTGTTGTCCTCACGGTCGCCTTCACGGTGTACGCCAAGAGAGCTCTGAATGACATAAAAGAGTCGGAAGGTATTTTAACAGAAGAGTATGGCATATCTACTGGCCACAAGAATCCCCATCAAGAGCGCTCCCCATCACGGCCTGTACCATTGGATGATGTTGTATGACGGCGTTGTTCTACAGGGACAAAGTACATACGGCTGCTTCAGAAAGGGAGAAACTGAGAAAGTAGGATATTCATCTCTCGTCTGCTTTTCTCCAGCGGAAGAAGAGGTGTAGTGTAGGTAGGCTAATTGCATAAGGTGAATGCACCTGTCTAACTCAAATACACGCCCTAACTAAGGTTGTTGATTCATTGCGTGCACTGTTGTTGGCTAGAGGTTTTCGTCTGGCTTCTGTTGGGTTGGGAATGTAGAGGATAGCACTGGCATGTCAACTGACTAGTGATTGCTGGTGTCTGTCTGTACTAGGTGATCTTGCAGCAAGTGTACTAGCATGTCTGCATGCTTCACCTTCGTGAAAATGTCGATTCTTTTCTCCCTTTGTTCCTTTTCTTTGGCAAATATACAGATATCTTCATTTTGCGACGAGAATATACTGTGCCATGGGAAATGGTACTGCCGTAGCACTTGGATTTGGAATTGGCCGTGACCATTTCCCATGGTTTATACAAAAACAGGAGATCTCTTCTGTTATTGGAATTGGCCGTGATCATTTCTCACGAGATCTCTTCTCATGCTTTGTATACAAAAAAATAACATAATAAAGGACCATTACTGTTCTTGTTTCCTCCAGTTTCAGCATGATGCCTTCGCTTTTGGGCCTACAGGTTGGGCGGCTCATGTAGGCCTCCCGTTTGCATCTGGGCCGCATTGGCTGTCGCAGGGCGAACAGTTAGACAGTAGAGTGCTCTCTGCTCGTTTAGTCCCACCTCGCCTAACCAAGTCGGAGGCCTTAGGGAGCTCTGCTATATATAGGGGTCTGGTGCCAACGCTTGAACTCACGCAGCTGCGCGGTGAGCACAGAGCGAACTATTCTTTCGCCTTTTACTAAAGAATACCGTGTGCGCGCCGCAATTAGCAGCATACGCTAATTTTTGGAGGGAACCGACTCTTTTGAGGAGGTCCCCACAAATAAATTTAAACATTTTTCTCTATATATTTGAAATTTGCAGTTAAAATTTTCATATTGTATCTATATAGACTTCAAAGCAGTTCTTTAATTTCTTTCAATTTCAATTCAGAAATCGCTATTTCTATGTCAAATTTTAATTATTTTTTTTGCGGGGATATCAAAATTTAATTAACATATGGGCATGTAAATACATTCGTATTTTTGGAACATATATCATATCAATTCGTGCACTTGTGGTCAACTTCTTCCAAGAATGAAAAAAACTTGTATATATACACTATGTCAAACAACTTTGCTAGTACTATATCAATGTATATGTAATTAATGTATATTACCTGTTCTACAAGATCTACACTAAAATTTAAATTAGTATGCAATTATACAAATTACTCGGCAAAAGTTTCATCTTTTTTTTCTTCTTCCACGGCGAAGGCCGTCCATGATCAGTCAGCCGCAGCGACGGTGGCTACCAGCCCATGCTGCAGGGGCGACGGCCGGAGCGCCTCCCTCGGCGTGGCGGGCGCCGCCGCGCCGTTGAAGCTCCGGCGCTGCGGCGACGAGAACCGGGAGGACGCGGACGCGGCGGCGGCGCTCCTCGGCGACAGGTTGACCTGCTCCAGCGCCCGCAGCTGCAGCTCCGACGGGTAGTCGCGCACGCACCCGATCCGCGGCCCGGCGCCGGTCGTCCACCGGAAGGAGAGCTGCTTCCCGAGCTGATACGACCTCATCCCCTTCTTGGAGTTGATCCTCTCCAGGATCTTCTCCCTCGGCACCGGCGCCTGCTCGCCGCCGCCTTCTTGATCCTCCTCCTCGGCTTCAGTGTTCTCAGCAGCAGCAGCAACAGCTGACGACGAATCTACCCTCCTCGTCGCCGCCGGTTCGTCGCAGCCGTCGATCTCTGCACAGGTTGGTTCGTCAGAGACTCGAGGCATCTGGGAATTGCCGGTTTCTTCAGCTTCAGCGGCTTGGTCTTCAGAGTTGTCAGTGGCAGTGTTCTTGGGGTAGCTCTCTGAACTGATCCTTTTCAGGCTACCCCAGAATTCCTCGTCCTCCTCTGCTGGGCTCATCTGCACCAATTCAAAAGGATGTCAGATTACAAATTCACAGCTGAATGGAGTTTTCAGTTTGCTTGAAAATTTACAGGATAACTGCAGCATTGAGAATTTTTCTTTTTCAGTTTCTGTCTGAATTTACATGATGTGCTTGCTTACCTTAACATCGGTGAGATCGACAGAGTTGTCGTTCAGGAAGCTCTTGAACTCCTCGAAGTTCTCCTCAGTTGGGCGGTAGTGTCCACTATGTGGCCAAATAGCCTGTCAGACAAAGAGGAAACATGATTGTGTCAGCATTTTGTCTGCAACTAGAACTCAACACATGACCCAGTTCTTTGTAAAGGATGAACAAGTTGTTCAATGGACTGACTATAAACAATACATACCTTTAAGGTTCCATTTTCAACCACCAATCGCCCGGCAGCAGAAGTCGCCCCTCCAGCAAGGAAGCTTGAATGTTGAAATTTGCCTTTCTTCTTCTGCATTTGAGATTACAAAAACAAAATTACACAATGAACGGACATTTCTAAGGCTGGCAATAGTTTTAGCCAATATGACACAAGATATGTGAAAATTACCTGGCCAACATACAAGCTCTTTGATGTGCTAAGAACAAAGATCCACTTTGCATCTCTTGGCCCACAAGAGGTATCGAGGATTTGCCGGCTTTTCTTGTACAAGAACTTGCCATCCTCAAGTATAACTTCATAGTCCTCTCTTTCTTTCTGCACAAAATAATTTCAGTTTTTTCATGTTAGCCACTTTACAACTTCGTGATGTTCTAACTCTAGCAATTCTTAGCATCATGTTTGCAACCACTTACAGGACCAAGGTACTTGATGCATTGGCTCAAAAGCTTCGACCTGGAGCACTTGCCCTCAAGATTGATCTCTTTCCCTTCTCCCACATCAAGCCTGCATTACATAATCAAATCAGGATCATGATCCATGAACTAACATTTCTATTCAGTCTGAAACTGTGATATCTGAGTGACAAGTATACTGACCAGTAGAAGAAAGGCTGCTTGCTCTCGCAGTGGAGCCAGGTATCATAGTAGTAGTGAAGGTTGTGACCATACCGGTGGCGCGGGTCAATCTGAACATTTGCAACATTAGCTCATTGAACGATAACACAGCGGTAAAAAAAAAAAAACTGAATAATTTGCACACATTCAACTTGTAACTCAGTACTCACCGCTTCGAGCCAGTGCTGTAATGCGAGTTTCTGTGCCTTTTCATCCTTGGACAATCCCTTCCCGACCTGAAATTCAGCCAAATTTTGCAAAAAGATGTTCAGATCAAATTACTCAGAGACACAAACTGCAGGTGGTAAAAAAAGAAAAAGAAAAAGAAAAAGAAAAGGCAGTGTTGTTACCTTGGCAGCTCGGGTTCTTGCTCTGGACCATCTGGAGACGGCCGTCTCCTGCTTCTCGATGTCGAAGAAGGAGACGGAGCTCCGCTTGAGGAGGGCGAAGTCGAGGAGCTTCCACCAGCTCTGCTCCACCAGCACGGCGCAGTCCGCGAGCTGCCGCCGCGTCCGGAAGCTCTTGTACACCTTCTGCAGCTTCACCGCCGCCGCCTCGTGCTTCGGGCTCTCCGCCGCCGCCGCGCCGCCGTCGGCGGCGAACCTCGCCCTTGGCGCGGCGGCAATGTCGGCGGCGGCAGGCTTGATGGAGATCTCGGTCTCCACCTGGAGGAGGGAGGTGGGGCTCATCTGCTGGTCACGCTTGAAGCTGAGCGACCCTTCGATGAGCAGCTTCCCGGATCCCAACGCCTTCAGGATCGCCGCCGGCTTGCCGCCGCCGGAGTTCGACTCCGACGACGCCGCCGCCGCCGCCGCGGCGCTCTCCTCCAATGCGTCGTAGTCATCGACGGGGCACGAGAAGAGGACGCCCATTTGCTTGCAGCCCGGATCTCTCTCTTTCTCTACCACCTAATCCAACCAAACACAACACCTTCAGATTTCAAGAACAAGAATAGCAACAAACACCACCAAACAAACAACAAGCTCACGACTTCACTAACAAGATTGGATCAAAAACTCAAAACGACAAGAACTCACCTCACTTTCAACTAGACAACTAGGATCTTCTCCTCCTGTTTGTAATTAACCTCTAAAGCAACAAAACAAAAGGTGCCTGATCGCTTTGTGCGTGCGTGTGAGTGTTTCTTGGCTGCAGGAGCTGGATATCCGATGGAGGCAGTGCGAGACGACGGCGATATATAGGGAGCTCGGCGAAGGCGAGCGGTGGCGAGAAGAAACTAAATAAAATAAAAAAAAAGGTTTATGATTTCCACGTACGTACGTGTTGTCAGGCAGGTGTGTCACTCGGCATCGGCACTGGACAGGCCGGCGCTAGTCTGTCAATGGCGACGAGATGAGATGAGGTGAGAGCGTGTATCAAACCACGCGACGACGCTGTTTGGGTAGGTGGTGTCCTCTTCTCTCCTGTCTCCTCTTCTCTAGCCATGGATCTGCTCGTGTTTTTTACTACTATTTCTTTCTTCTGAAAATTCTTAGTTACTGCAAATACTAGCTTGTTTGGAATGTCTGAATTTCTACTGATCTGGTATACGGTTATTGCTTGTACAGCAAAAGAGCCTCTGCTTGGAATGTCTGAATATTTGCCTCTGTACAGTTACTGCTTACACATTCTTTGCAAATTCTTGACGTTTTCAGGCAGGACCTGTTTTAAAGTTGGATTGATTTTGTTTTTCCTCTACAATGCACTGAAAGTGAAATGGCAATGCCGATGGATTTTACACGTAGAAGTTCAGAGCAACGAGGAAAATGACAAACACAAGCAATCTGAATCAGCATATAGGTCGGTCGGTTTGGTCAAATAATGTTACTACTACTACTACTCTGCTTGTGGAGTGATTATTTATAGTCATGAGTCATTTTCGTCTCGAAATATTTGCGCTTTGACTGGCAAAACTTATCAGCTGACTTAATCTCCGTCAACATAGTTAAATCGAGTGTGAATGTAGCCCATATTTCAGTTTTAAGTATTCAAATGCTGTTTACTGATGTTCTTGATGGAATTTTTCAGAGTGCTGGACCTTTTCACCATAATTTACCAAAGCTTATGAAGGGACTTAATTAGCTAAAGGTAATGACATACACGCGGCAATTTCTTGTAACCATGCATGGTTATTCGTTAGGAAGGATGCTGAAAGTCAATTGCAGCGACAAGGAGAGACGATGGCAGCGACAGGTGATACGTTAATTATGGACGGATTCAAAAGGTACAGTTTATCCGATCCATTTAGTTTGTACTTTGTGCATCATCTGAGGATGACATGTTTGCTTGGTAAGCAATCTGGATTAGTAAATTCTTTTACTTCTAGAAGGGTACGATTCAGTTTGTATTGTGCTTCGTCCAAAGATGACATATTTACTTGAGCAATTTTGAATTTAATCAATTTTACTTCTAGATGGTTAGGATTCACTTAGTTCGTGTTGTGCATTGCCCAAAGATGGCATGTTTACTTCATAAACAATCTTAACTATTCCCTCCGATTAATATTATAAGCTGTTTGACTTTTTTTTATACAAAGTTCTTTAAATTTGACCAAGATTATAGAAAAAAAATAGCAACATCTACAATACCAAACTAGTTTTATTAAATTTAATATTGAATACATTTTGAAAATATGTTTGTTTTGTATTGAAAATATCAGTATATTTTTCTACAAACTTAGACAACTTAAAGAAGTTTGACTAAAAAAAGTCAAACACCTCATAATATGAAACGGAAGGAGTAGTAAATTTTACTTCTAGGCTAGATTGGTAGGATTATAAAAGAAGAATCTATAAACACCAACCAAATAGCCTATCATAGGAACTATATATACGAATCTCTGCTATTATAAAAATTGAAGATATTTTTATTGGTACTTTGGTACGTCATATGTGGATGAATCGGTTTGTAAATTCATTCGCTTTTGAAAACACAGATCCATATTTGAGTCGGATTTTAAGTTCGTTCACTTTTGTAAATACAAAAGGAGTCGCATAAGAAATCTCATTAAAAAAATTCGCATGCTAACTTGAGACGATCGGACTCCTAGTTGCAGCTCATGATTTTCTATCCAAGCGAATTTAACACAGTAAATTTCATTCTACCTAAACCGTATAACAATAATAAAATTAAAATAACATTCATCCATTGCAACGCACGGACATTTTTCTAGTATACGAAAGAATTTGTCCTTGAATTTGATCTATTTACCGTACGTACTCCACATTGCTAGATTTTGATTCCATTTTCTCTTCATCAGTGTACACGGAAGTTGATTTTGGTTTACGCCTAATAGAAATGGTCAGTGTATGATGTTTACGCAAACAAACATATTCGTTAGTTTTGCTTGTATATGAGACTCTTATCGTGCAAATCAACTGTATATGGACACGTCACTGCATATACGTTGATGACGTGGTTGCCATTCTAGGTGGCACGTGGCACGCCATGGCCTGATGGCTACAGTTTGTCTTGTTTTTGCTTAAATTGACTTGAGCGCTGCTGGTCGGTCGGTTACTTTCGCCCATGCCGTGTGAGACTCAAAAATGGGATGGACTGACAGTCCAAAACTCCAAATTTGTCGAGAAATTTGGACGGTGCGGCTGTGTTTAGTTCAGCGCAAAGTTTAGATTTTGGTTAAAATTAAAGATGATGTGACTGAAAAATTATGTGGGTATGATAGGCTGATATGATGAAAAATGACTGAAGTTTCGATCCAAACTTTGAATCTAAACACAGCCTTTATATATTTCTTTGTCTACGTGGACACCATGGGCCATGAGTTGAGAAATTGGACACTGCCACAATTTTGTTTTCCTTCAATGTTGCTAGGTCTCCAAGCAAAAACCCAAATGTGGGTGCATCCTACTTAGGTTAGCACATCATAGAGCAGATCTGCAACAAGATTGTAACTAAGCATGGTCAACAGGGTACTAAATTAACCATAAAAATACCTTACAGCGAGTAATCAAAATTTTGGTAAAATGCATAATTGCGACATCTATAACTCCAGGAAAAAAAATCAAATCAAATGTATATTCATGACTTGTGCAAGGAAAATCAATAACAGCCTCATCTTTTCGCTTATGCTTATATGCTCATCAGTTAAAATTTAAATTTTCAACCTTAAATTTAAAGTTGATTTTGGGGGGGTTTTTTCATCGTAGTTTATTTTTTCAACCTTTGATTTTAGATCGTTAAAAACACATATATAAAATTTTTATTCATAAATTTTTTTTCGTTTACAAATATGCCATTTGGCTTATCCCAAACGATGAGGCTGTAAATTAAACTGCAGTTAAAATTTTTCCCATTTCATATCGGGTTAATTTCTTAGGGGAACTTTTTCTTTTGTTTTTGCTGAAGTTTATGATGACTAGTGGATGAAAGCCTTCGTTACATTCTTTTCCCTCCTAAATTCATGACATTTTGCTGAGAGTTTATACTCAGCCCCTAGACCACAGGAAATGCTCTCATAATTAATCCCAGTGCAAAGATAGAGAGAATCATAGAGTACAGAGATGCGTATTAATACCAGTGTTGCCAACAAAACTGGGACCGTATTAATGATGCAGAGTAATTAAAGCTAGCAGCAGGAACAAACAACAAATGCTAAATGTCTCTTGGAATTAAACAGGCACAAGACAGAAGGAATTATATTAATACCTAGATAAATTATTCATCGAAAAAGAAAGCCCTAAGACGTTGCCCTCTGAACGCAATTGCTGACCAGCCCGACGGCACACAACCTCCGAGCCCAAAAACATATCACAAAATACAGACACAAATACATATACATATATGCACTAACAATTAATTATGCAGAAAAGTGCCAAGATTATCCAAGAAGAAGACACCGAAAGCACCCTGTTTAATTGATCTAATCGCTCATCTCTCCGTACTCTCCGTTGGGAGCATGATGATATATACCTTAACCAGCAACATGATATGCAGTTTTCTAGTCCGAAATGCCAGGGTGTTCTTGACGCTAATTTAATCATGCGTTGAAATTAATCAGCTAACCAATGCATGGCTTGATTATTAGTTAGCCTAATGCATGGTCATCGATGACGTAGCAAAAACTGCTATACTCTCGATCTCCCAGCTGCTAGCGTAGAATCGCATGGGGTCGAGTACGTCCAAGGAGAGAAGAACACAGAAGAAACTTCCGTGGAAGCTTCCATTTTGGACGAATTAATTAGTTCAGGATACTCGATTTTATAATATTATATAAATTGAGAAGTATTTTATATTATAGATTAGTAATAAATTAATTAATCAGACAGGGGGTCGGTGCACATGAGAGACAGCAGCAAGGCAAATCTAATCTACCTGGATCACGCGAAGGGCAGAGGGATTTATGGGCTCCGACACGCACAACCTAGCTAATGTACATGCATCTAGTTTAATTTGGCAGCATGAATAAATATATAATTATATATGTACAGCACTAGTGTTGCTGTTGTTAGGCCTAGCTTGTTTTTCCTGTGGGCTGTGGCGACGACTAGGGTTTTAGACACATGAAGGATCTAAGAAATATCCTATAATCCCATTGTTAATTTATTTTCATGTTTTTCTGCCAACATTTTATTTTAAAAACAGCATTATTTCTGTTTTTTGTATTCATATAATGTGTGTTATATTGGACCACAAATTTAGGTCAAAAAGTCATTTTAACAATTAATATGGCGTAGGGGACTGATCGATGAGACAAATGGTTTTGGTGTGTGGTGGAATTATAAGTGAGAGTTTCTAGCTTCCTCAGTGTCATGACACTGACATATCTACATATATGCATGCATGCACATATATATTATGAAATGCTGCTGATCTTGCCTAGAAACAACGTGTGCCCTGCTAATTAAGTTCTTTCGGCATGATATAATAATTAATTTAAGTGGGGAGGATCTTCTAAACTTGCACTTTACGAACGATTGTATCAAGAAGTAGCAAGCACATGACAGACTGGATTAGGGAGAGAAAACGGGGATATATAACCTTTTTAAATTTAATGAAGGTTTGAATTGAGTCTACGTCGATCCGCCGGTTACGTACGAACTTAATGATAAAATAAAGCGTGTCAACAATAGTCCTATGGTGCAAATTAATGATTACTTACATGTTATAATTAGCTAGCTTGATGGCATCATGATGATATAGTATGTTCATTTCCTACTTTGTAGAATATATATATCACTCCTTATGTTTTTAAATGCATAATATTATTAACTTTTGAACATAATGTTTAACCATTCATTTTATTCAAAATTTAGTGTGAATATTTAAAAAATATAAATCATGCTTAAAATAACTTTAATTATAAAACAATTCAAAACAAAATAGATGATCCTTACATAATTATTTTTAATAAGACGATTGTGCAACAATGATGTTCAAAAGGTAACAACTTTGTATATTTGAAAAATAGTAAATAGCTAAAAAGAAGATACTCCCTCTGTCCCAAATATAAGTATTTTTAGATTTCGACACAGTTTTTGAGATGCTACATTGATCAACAATATCTATAAAAATAAGACGTTTTAAATAAAATGAGTTGTATATTATGATACTTTATTGAATGATACATCTAGTAACATCAATTTTACATGATTGATGTTTTTTTTTACTTTTTTCTACTAATAGTTAAAGTTAAAAATCTTCGTCTTTACATTATTCTAAAAATGCTTATATTTTGGGACGGAGGAAGTTTTTTTAAGAGGAAGCTGGAAAGAACATATTGATAAACTTAATTTTACACATTAATAATCATGCTGTTTTAGGAATGGCAAAATGAGTGATTGGAATCGTTTAAAGAAAACGTGCTACCTATTTCGTTAAATTAAAGAGACCTGAAGTCGTCTATGCTTGCTGTACTGCATATTCGTTTGACTACTGTCGGTCTTGCATTCTTACTACTGTTGTTGGAAAATTTGAAGATAATGGAGTAATAATGTTCGGGGATTTCTGGTCAAAGATGGGTACAGTTCGTAGGTTACTGCATTTAAAGGCCCAATTAATCAGCCAGCTGCTAGCCTGCGTGTAGCTAGGACGCACTCGTGCGTCCGTACGTACGCTTGTACGGGTCACACCGCTAGGGCAAACTCCCACGTGCGCCGGCGGCCAGCTGACATGGACGCTGTAGTGTTCATCTACTAGTACGCGTGACACTTTTCAAGATGTACTTCCCGTTTTAAATTATTTGCATATAAACCATGGTTATTCTCACTAAACACACCCCTTTTAAACCATTTGAATTGGACAAAAAGTAGAGGAAAAAAAGAGCAATTGAAATCATATACTCCCTCCGTCTCAAAATGCTGGACGTTCTAGAATGATTGAGCCAAATTAGTTTTGAGTGAAAATGAACTACCACATCTACTACTTAATGGATTAAACTAATGTAACCGGTCCAATCAATTCAAAACATTTTTATGGATGTTTTTCTAGAAGTTCGTAACTGTGTGCTGTTGGGGAAGTACAGCGTACAATGTCAAAAAATATGGGACATTTGCTTGCGAGCAGAATGACCTCCTTTGTGGGACGGAAGGAGTACTAGGAAAGGTTACCGTTCATGCATTTGATTCGAAAGAATGAGGAAAAGAAAAATATACTCCCTTTATCTTTAAATATAAGAGATTTTGGTTTGATGTGACACATCTTAGTACAATGTATTTGGACATGATTATATCCAGATTTATTATAATAAGATGTGTCACGTCCAACTAAAATCTCTTATATTTAGGGCTCGGATGGAGTAGAAAGCTTTCTTGTTCCTATGATTCTAAGGGAAAAAATTGACATCCAAACTAATTAAACTCATGTTTTTCTATATCGCGTAGGATCGAGATAAAATCTAGTAGATCTTGGTCACTTATTTATTCAATTAGTGCAGGTTAGATATGTATAAGTAGATAATTAGTCCAAATATATTACACCATCTTAAAATATAACAAATTCGAATATTTTTTTTGCGGGGAACAAATACGAACATTTAATACTCATTTCAGAATATAACATGTTAAATCTCAATCAATCTTCTTTCTCATCTCAACCCACCACAACCATTACAATTTATATCCACTTGCTTTCCTAATTTTCACATGAAACTTTAGAAATGCTTATATTTTAGAATGGAAGGAGTGTCAAAAAAGTTCTTAAAATTTACATTTAAGATTTTTAGCTTAAAAAAATAAACTGATGCCATCACCGTCCATTTGTTTAGTACCACAACTACTTGGAACCATACTGACATGGTTGAGATATAGAGAGAATACTTAATTAGCTTGACCTGATGAAAGAAACATGAATTAATTGGATATCTGAGCAAAATTAATGGATTGGATTAGAGAGTCAAATCATCTAATATATCCGCTCGGAAACAAAAACATCAATATATTCACATGCATCAGCTGCTCTATATAATTAAGCAGCATTACACGCTCCTCCTCCTCAGTTAAGTGGTACTACTCCCTTCATTCCAAATTGATATACATATTTCATGGTATATCAAGACCAAGAAAAACTAATAAATCTCTCATACTATATTTACTCTAGCAACAAACTCGATGCATACACCATTCTCACTATTTCCTAGCCAATAGCAAATCAAGATATTACATGTGGGTTATAAATACTTGTATGCATGGATGCATGCATCAATGTCCATTTACTCCAATGTACAAATAACGAATAGACTTAATGAATGAACACAAATATGTAGATCATTTAGGAATAACTTCAAAAAAAACTATATGTAGATTAATTTGGAATGGAGGGAGTACTAAGTAACATTAATTATTGATCGATTAAAAAGGGTGTCAGAGATGATGTAAACTGGACCTGACAGGAATCCAGCTTGGCCAACAACTATTCCAGCTGTGCTGACACTGTGCATTATCTTTTTTTTTCTGTGATCTTGAATTAATCACAGGCACCGATCGATCAAGATGCGGACATGTATGCATGTATATATATACTCCATATACATTTTATTATTATTATTTTGAAAGAAATACACTTCATATACAATTATACATGGCTGGCTTGATTTTGATGGGTGGCTGATAACCCTGACATGATACGCATTGCCCTTTCCCTGCTGCTATATGAAACCGTAGTTACAGATCGTAATTAAAGAGACCCAAGCCGCATATATTTGTATGATAACTACATATTTTCTAGATGGTAATCAATCAGGCTCGTATATGCCATGTCATGTCATGGATTGTGCTTCGATCGGCATTCTCACTGATTTCCTGCAGAGAATCATGAACTTGTCGGTGTCACCAGCAAAACAGCTGAAGTAGAACAGTAGGCAGCCAGCAAGCAGTAATCCATGTGCATCATTCGTTTGTGGATGCAATGAGTTAGTGTCGATGGACAATTGGGCATGACCTAACCAAGAAGAGATTATGGTGTGCATATACGTGTGATCATGGATTAATTTGTTGTCAAAATTTTCTATATAAAAAAGGAAGATTACACTGTAACCTGCTTTCATCAAGTACAGAAAATAAAATTCTGAACAATGTTTCTTCTTCTGGGGCATGAACAGAGGTGGTCAGGACTGTTAACTGTTTACCTAGTATGTTCTTGTTCAGATCCTACAGCTAATCAAGTGTAAGTGGATATGATATCTCTGTCTATGACTATCGGGAATGAGGCGTCACATGGACGACCCGACCCAACGCAGTGCTGCTGACTGCTGGAGAAGTTAGTTGCATTGCATGGTGTCCTGGATTGGGATATCGATGAAACTGACCGGAAACCTCGTCCGGCAATTAATTCGGTTTTTTCTTCTTAATTAATTGTTGCCTTTCCTGGAGAGTCAACACGCTCTTTCTAGGCAGCTACTCCTACGTGCGACCGAAATTTGCAGGACATTTAACCGTGGCCAAGCTGCCGGCTGATTAAAAGATTAGTTTACTGCTTGACTCGTAAGGACCGGGAGATCAACCAGAAGGCAATGCAGTGCTTATTACTCCGTGGTCAAACCGGCAGTTGGCCTCCTTTTGCCGACCAAATCCTCGCCAACTCCAAGCTGCTCCTACATATACACTGGTTGCTGGGCCACATTATCTTTACCGACCATTTTACTACACTGGTTGCTGGTTGAAGTACCATTTTTCTGTAGAGTACTTGATTGAAGGTGAGGTGAGTTGGCACGCCTATAAGCCTATTACTGATCCCAGTTCTTTTTTTTTTCTTTCTTCAAAACCCATTGATGTGCTACTATTTCTATATTGTACTGGACCATGCGCGGTCATGGTCGGTTCCAGCTTCTCAATTGACCTTTCAACATCTGTATAAATTTCCTTTTAGCAGTGGATCATTTTGCGCTCATCACATTCATATGTTGCATAAGCATAACTGCATCAGCGCCGGGCCGTCCAATTGGCATTTGCATCGTCGTTCATCGTCTCCTGGTTTCGGCCTGCGAACGATCCAAATCCTCAGCTACGTTTGCGAAAGCTACGACTACGCGTCTAAGCGAGGAACAAAACAAAATCAGTGCCGCCACAAACCAGGAGATCATGTGAATAGCAGAGTTTTGTGAGGTCTAATTTTGTGAGGCAATGATCTTGGTTCCTTAAAGAAATTCCAGATCTAAAGGGCACCAAAAGAAGGGAAGATTGCCACATGTCACATCTCTCGAGTATATACCGATTTTAACTCCAGGTACATTGTTTGTATCAGAGAAAAAAAACTGTTCTTATTAACCAACAAAATAACCTCCAGATGATGAGTATGAAAAGCAGAATTGAGACAACTAGTAATCCTGACTTGAGTTCTTACATTAACAATGCCTGCTCGCCAATGGGGAAATCATTGGTAACGTTACAGGACCACAAAAGGCAATAACCAGTCACTTAAAATGGGCACGAGGTCAAAGAATATGATAAGTTGTTCGATGCTTCGACTTTTTATCTTCAGGATCCAACAATGAAAAGGAAATCCTAGAAGACCACACATCATTAACATTCCTAGAAGATCAGGATGGCCTAAAAATTCCGAAACATGGTTCAACCTAGTAACAAGAAGCAGTCATCATCGAAACATGGTTCAACCCAGTGCCCCGTTGGCATTTGGGTCCTAAGCTCCTCACCGGCTAACAGAAAGAGACCTCTCCCTGTCAGGTGACTTGCTGCGGCGGTCATCAGAGAGGCTTCTACTTCGTGATCTGCTGTCCGCTGGTGAGCGCGACAGAGATCTCTCCCGACGGGCAGGAGACCTGCTAAGATGGTAAAACATGTGAATGATTTTGTTGTGAATAAACTAATATAAACGTCCATGGAGGATACTGAAGTCAAACCTTGAATAGTGCTTTCTCTTAGGTGCAGGTGAGTAGCTTCGACTACGGGACCGTGATCTTGGAGAGTACACAGGTGACCTTGAGCGGGAGTATCTAGGAGAGCGCGACCTGCGATCATAAGAACGGTCCCTGCTACTGCAGAAGATGAACAAACTGGTTACATATGCCACAAAAGAGATAATACTTTAACAAAACAAAAAACATTAGAGAAAAAGGATGAAAGAGAGCAGTGCAATACCCGACTCTTTCCCTAGCCCTCATCTCAGATGGTTTCTTTCTGTTCTCCTCAGCAAATACAACAGTAACTTCCCTGCCAAGAAGAATTTGCCCATCCATGTGGTATTTTGCATCAGCAGCATCCTCAGGATCATAATATTGGATGAACCCAAATCCTCGAGGCTCCCTGTTACAGATAACAAGATTTAGCTTTAATTAATTGCACAATTCTGAACAGTATACAAGAAAATCCTGAAAAGGATACTTGACTTTAGTCAAGTAAAGGAACAATTGATTATTCATATCCTTGAACCTTGATTCCTTTCCCTGGATGTTGATACACAAATTTTTCAACAGATAAAGCAAGCACTAGGCTGCTGACCTTGTACTCATCAGAGTTTAAAGATAGACTTGAAACTCTTCATAACTTGCATATCTCTTATACTCTATTTCTTCCCTTCTCTTCAACAGAGTACTCTTAAGGCTTGTGTCTTCAAAAAATTATTTTCACAGTTAATCTTAAGAGGTGGGCAAAAATCATTCAATTTAGGTGTACCAAATGTACTAAAGCACAAACAAACATTTCCAAAGCACATGTTTAAGCCAATTGCAAATGAATCCAAAAATAGCATATTACTGGATTGAAAAAATATCACAGCATCCTAAACATCTCATGGTTTGATCCCTAAACAGCATGTAGGCCTCCAGTTGAAAATGAACACTGGCTCTATTTGAGTTGAGGTGCCTTACCCAGTGTAATAATCTCTTGGAAGATATATATCTTTGACACGACCAAATTTTCCAAATGGTCTTCGTAGATCATCAGGCCTGTATTCATAATTATGTCTAAGGTAAAGACATGCAACATGGAGAAAGTGGTAAAATAGCATTGAAATTAAAAGACATGAAAAGGCGAGAAATCCTTACAGTTACGAACTTCTGTAAATCAAATATATAATATCCAACAGATGACAATAATAACACAGGTTACAAAAAAAATCCTTAGGAAAACAACAAACATTTACTCATTTGCCTTATGTCATTACAACAGAAGAACAATGTTTAGATTTACACTCCAATCTGTTTTGCGCCAAAGCAATGCTTCTTTGGTTTATAAGTGATGACTAAATGAATTTTGGCATTGCAAACCAAGCTCATGAGCTGTATGCAATAGAAGCTCAAGATGAAAAATAATTTACGGATTTAAAAAATGCACATCAGTAGTATTATAATTTTATAAAGAGACATTATCTTGGCCCAAATGATGATGAATTGCACCAACTCAACTACAACTAGTGTAACCGGAATGTGTGATTGCATGTGTTACTTAACAAGAAAACACTCATTCAGTTACTGACCAAGGTGCAAAGAAACTTACCTACAGTCACGGCGAAGATTCCTCACCAAAAGACTAGTTGGGAGATCCCTGTCACGGCCTCCATAGCGCCCACGAGGACTTGGGCTGCGGGCTCTTCTCCTGTATTCTCTTGGCGGTGATGGACCATAATCATAGCCTCTTCCCATAGTGATCTAAGCTTACAGGAAAAAAATTGCCATTAGAGGAAATTCAAATGATGCGATTGTGTTTCATAAGCTACTCGTTCCGCTAAAAAGAACAATGCCAACAGCAAGTGACCTTATCAACAAGACTCATTCTTCCATTCAGCTATTTTTAGCTAAAAAGGTTCGGTAGATGCTGGTAGGGAATAAAACAAGCTACAACATTTCAGCATTCGAGAAAAATAGACATCACAATATATTTCTATGCATCAAATAATTGCCACTCCCAATTTACATCCATCAATGGTAAATTTAAGTAGTGCCTTGAACGCACACAAGGCATTCAAGACTTAAGAGTCGTCAACTTAATAATCTATAAGAACTATTAACTGTATTGTTAACAATGGTTGTGAATGAATACATAACATCTTCCGTACTGATGAAATGATTAGAAGCGTTCAATAGCATACTTTATATATCAATCAAGTTTAAGTATAAGAAATAACTGTTGTGAATGAATGCATAACATCTTCCTATGGCATCTAAATCAAGAGTTAGAAAAGAATATGAGCACGCCGCCAATCCACACAGCTGTCGATCATTGCCATTCAATCCCACCAGCAAACACTCCATCCTTCACACCGCCAAGAACACCCAAACCCTAGCGAAAAGGAAATCCCACGCAAACCGCAAAACATAACCAAATCAGGCGACGCAACCCCCTCGAATCGGCCCGCCGCTCACAAAACCGGCCTCAAAGACACCACCACCCTCCAAGCAAACGCTGCAGCCTAACGGGCGGCATCACACCGCAACCACACCGCGCGGTGGAGCGAGCTAGGGTTTCCCCGATGGCGCGCGGCACACAACGACGTGTATGTAACACGCGCGCGCACGAATCAACCATCAAACCGCATCAAATCCCGCGACCAATACAAATCCAAACCTAGAAATCTCCTCACCGGCGAAGGAGAAGGAGGAGAAGGGGAACGGGGGGATAGGAATCTCGACTCGCGAATCGGATGATGATTACCTTTCCCGCCTAGGGCTTGGAGGCGCTTCGCCGCTCCTGGGTTCGTCGCCTCCAGATTTCCAGAAGCTTCCGGATGTTGCGCGGAGGGGGAGGGAGAGGAGGAGCGCGGAGGGGGAGGGGTGCGTGCGTGCCGCCTTTGGCTTTAATGAGGGGAGAGATGTCGCGTGGACCGTTGGATCCGGGGGGGCGGGGATTGGACGGTGGATGCGGGAGGTGACGCCGTGACGGGTAAGATGGGCTGTACACAAACGGGCTCTTGTTGGGCTTTGATCTGTAGAGAAATTTGGCCCATGACGGTATGTTTTCTCGCTTTCCAGTTTCGACTACTTTCTTGCTTTCCCATTTCGGTCTGGTTCATTTTCTCTTCTCTTTTTTTGTCTTTCGAGTTTGGTAGAAGTATAAATTTTTCCTTCTCAGGAAAAGTTTGGCATATTTTTCCCCTCATGAAAAAGTTTGGTATGTTTTCTTTCTTTGACTTTCTCCCCTCTTTTCTTTGTTTCATACCATATTCTTTTTTTTTCCCATTTCTGCCTTTTCCATCCTCTCAATCAGTATTGTTCCTTTTTCTCGTTTTACAACGCCTTCTTTGTAACAAATGAATTTTCTCAGCTCCTACAGGGGGTTAACCTCATTTCGCTAAAACTCTTACGTTTGCTGAAAATGGTCTAAACACACTAGCAGAAAATAGAAAACAAAGGTTCCCATCATAAGCCAAACGGCATATTTGCAACAAAGAGTAATTTTTTAATAAAACTGTTAGATTAATGGGTTAGGCCCAATTAAATCCTAATAAATTCCATTGGCCCACATTAAGTGCTATGGGTAATAATACCACCTTAGAAATATAAGTGAAGAGGTCTCAACTTAAATACAGAGCTAGTGGAGAGTCTCTATTGATGGTGCGCGGACAACCAGGCGGGGTGAGGCAGATAGCTATTGCTGCGCTCTCTCGTTTTGTAACGGACGGTAATAAACACGGAGAATTGATTTCGTATCAATGAACGCGAATTAAACACACGGAGAATTGATTTCGTATCAATGAACGCGTTGGTTACGGAATTAAATGTCATGAATTGACGATAATAAACACGGAGAATTGATTTCGTATCAATGAACGTGTCGATTACGGAATTAAACATCGTGAATTGATTCCGTCGGTTACGGAATTAAACACACGGAGAATTGATTTCGTATCAATGAACACATTGGTTACGGAATTAAATGTCGTGAATTGATTCCGTCGGTTACGGAATTAAACGTCGTGAATTGATTCCGTATTAACGAGCGCGTCGGTTACGAAATTAAACACCGTGGTTGATGATTCCGAACGTTACTCCCACGCTCGTATATATATACTCCACAGCGACTAGAAGGACGAAAGAAGTTCTTCCCGACCTCTCTTGCACTTCGAGTTCCTCCTCCTCTGTTCTTGAGCTGTAGAATCCTTCCCCGGTTCTGTTCACCTGCGCGCTCAGGTGTACGGGATGAGCAGGTGCCTCCGAAACTCCGTCCGCTTGAGAACCTGTATGGGTAGGCGGGCGATCAAGTTTTTGGGTAACGCTTCAAGCGCGACTGCTCTTGTTCTTCACGGCTACTGCTGCTGCATCGACGCCTTCACCAAGATGTCGACGGAGATTGGAGACAAGATGATGAACGACATCAACGGAGGCAATCCTGCTTCAAAATCCAGCGGTGGGATGTTTTCGGGGTATACTTTCATTCTCCCGATTCTATTAGATGTTTCTTTGTTAATACTCTTCGCAATGGCAGTATTGTGTTACTATGTAAATGTTGATGCTTATTTCATATTAAGCATACTCAAGCTGTATACATCTATCACTGTCACTAGATCTACTCATATTGCAAATGTCATGTTTATTGTCTTAATATTTTGGATTAAAATATGCCGAATTATGACCAAATTTCCAACAAAAACTTTTATATACGTGTTCTTAGCGATCTAAAAGTAAAGGTTAGAAATAAACTTCGATAAAAAAAATCCCAACATCAGCTTCAAATTAAATGTTGAAAATTTAAAATTTAAGTGAAAAGATGAGGCCGAAAATAACGAAACCTTAACTTTACACTTATCCACCACAAAACTAAAGTTTTAGAGAGAGAACAGTCGAGACACGGCTACCGGGCGCCACACCGCCATTTGTCCATCACCGGCCAGCAGGTCGAGAACCAACCCAAGCAAAGCAATCGAGCCATGTGCATCGATGTGTGCAGAATGCAACGACCCATGTGTACATAGAGGCTAGGGAGAGATTGAGCCAAAGTTTCCTTTGTTCCTAAGCTATGATTGATGGATCTCTGCAGAAAAGCCAACGAATTGAAGAAGTGTATATCAACAATACATATGATGATGCAACGTGTGCCGGCTCCTTTTTCCTTGTCACAAGATAATGTTTTACTTAATTACGTGCTCCGTGCTGATGAGTGCGACTGCATTTGAATCCACGTATGGTGTCGCAGGGGTGATCCGGTGATGTACAACTATGTTCTTTTCGGCCAAAGTGTGTCATCGAGTTTCCAATGGCCATATATAACGTTGATACTTTTGTTTGTTTGATACTTCATCCGTTTTAAAATAAATTAGATTATCCCCATCAGTTGCTTATGACTTATAAGCCATAACGAGCTATTAACGATTAAAAAAAATACATGAGTAAAATTTCTGTGTGTGTATATATATATATATATATATATATATATATATATATATATATATATATATATATATATATATATATATATATATATATATATATGATACACATATGGGACTCCATGGTGCTCGGGCTCCAAGATATAAAACACACAAATTCTCTCAAATTTTTTAAAATTTTTAAATTGTGAGTATATACCTAGGTATATGAATTTGATTCATACAAATACCTAACAACAAAACAACTCAAACTCAACTTTATTTCACAATTCATTATTACATACCTAACGAATTATATGTTTGGATGTTATATACCTAGAACCAAAATCTAACAAAAAAAAAGTTCAAACTTGTTTGAACTTGTTAGTAAAGAAGTTGATGTTCATATCTAAACATTTAAAAAAATTTCATACTCATTTAAATTGGGTATATACTCAATTTGAATCTTGGAGCCCATACTCCATGTAGCACCAGTTAATTTACCTATATATATATATATATATATATATATATATATATATATATATATATATATATATATATATATATATATATATATATAATATGTTCTTAGCGACTTAAAAGCTAAAATTGAAAAAAAAACTATGTTAAAGAACATCAAAATCAAATTGAAAATCAAGTTTTAAAATTTAAATTTTGGCTCTGACTTATAAGCGATAGGACAACCAATGAGACCCTTAACTTTTACGCAGGAGTATAATGTATTGGGAACGTGCAGTGTATCAGAATAAAAATGGGTGGTAATCTTGGACCCTTAGAATGATGACGATTTTCTAATGCAGGTTGCAGGATATAGCCGGATAAAAGAACGGCGAAATCTAGTCGGTTTTTGTGTGCCGTGCATCAGCGCATGTGAGAAACCCCGTCAGCAGGTCCAAAGCGCGACGCATCAAGCACTCTCTGTCGACTACTTGTCGAGGCTTATCCGTCCCCAATGCAGCACAAAGCAAATTCCACATTGCGTCTCTTTTAGTTGCCCCTTTTTGGTGCAACTAGATCGGCTCATCGGCGCAAAGCAGAAGCAGAAGCAGGGCACCAACGAAATGCTACCTTATCATGCATTGGGTGATTAGCAAAAAAGCAGTCGGCTAATGACATGGCAAATTAGACTCTCTTTTGCTTTTGAAGCCTCAAGAAAGATTAGAGAGGGACTAATTAATCAATCAATCGATTGCTTAAGGTTAATTACTCGGCCGGATGAAAGAGTATCAGTTAAGTTTGGTTGGAAGATAGTACTGTAATGGATATGCCGTTCAGCTGAAGATGGATCACCTGTTTTGAAGTCCGAAACTCCCAAGTCGTAGCCAGATGTTACTGTCCGGCCGGTTTGACCAGATGCTTCTCTTGATGTTTCGGTTAGGGGTTGGCACCCAATCACACCTGTCAGGCAATGGCTCCGATCCTTTTTGGCATTGCCATGTCACATCAGCATGAGATCCATGATATACTGTTGTTAAGAAATTGCATCTCTGAATTTATATCAGCCTAGATAACTTCAAAGTACAAGCCAAAGAGCAATCAGCTCCATCACGTATATTTACAAATGAAAAATAGTTTGTGAATAAAATTTTCATATACACGTTCTTAACGACTTAAAAATAAAGACTGAAAAATAAACTACGATGAAAAAAAAACCTAAAATCAACTCTAAATTTAAATTTTAGCTAACAAATATAAACATAAATAGAACGATGAGACTGAATATTTGTATGTAGGTACCAAAATTTTATATTGTAAAATCCATCCCAAACCTAACTGAAGACTAAGATGAAAGGCCTGTTCACTTTGATGAAAAAAAAACCTTACCAAATTTTAGCATTACCAAAATTTTAGCAACTTGCCAAAATTTTAGCAGGATTTCTTATATAGTTACCAAAATTTGGCAGCAAACTAAATGTAGCCACTTTTTTAACAATTTTATTAAAATTTGCTAAGGTTAAAAATGGCACCAAAGTGAACAGGCTCGAAGGCAAAGCATGCCGTCTTGGTCAGACAATTCTCGATCCGTCGGTATACTATCCGGCAGAAAGAAGCAAAGCATGCAATCTACAGTAGTGGCAGGCAGGCAGGCAGGCCGGCGCCCAAGTGCAAACCAAACACGTTTCAGTTTCACTGACGAGATAAACAGAAGATGTCGCTGCATGGATGGTGTGTCTGCGTGTGTACGCCGCCGCTGCTCATCTACTTCTCCTTTCTGGTTTCCTTTTCTCTTCCTCTCTCTCTCTCTCTTTTTTTTTTGGTCCAACGCCTCGTAGCCATCTTCCGGGGCCACCTTTGTCACCGATGATAGCGTCGTTTAGCGTGCGTCATTACCGTACTAATTGAATATTTGATGGAGAGATTAGCTTGCGTATAAAATGGCAGTCGCCTTGCCATCACTCTGCTCCTCCCTGCTCGGTTCGCAGCTGCAGCTTCAGCTTCAGTTGCTATCTGCTGGCTGGCTCATCAGCTCCAAGAACACAGTAACAGAGGAGAGTGCTTAGCATAAATTAGCGGCAGTTCCGAGGCCAGGCTTTTCGTCCGGGCGAAGCGAAACGAGGAGAGATCCGAGGCTGCGAGCTGGGAGAGCTCTCTGCTACTCCCAGGTACATACAGCCATCAGTGAAATTCCAGTTGTTGCAGCATGAAATCATTCGTTCGTTCATGGTGATTTACTCTGTTGTTTCTGCTTCTTGTTTCTGTTCCTCTCGATCGTCGGGTAATCGATCGTGTTGCCCGGTTTCTGTATTGCTATCTGCTGAATTATACTAGTTCATCCTCGTTATGCTAGCGTTGTTAATTCTTATCAGTATGATCTAACCTTTTCTCAATTTCAAATTTATTGAGCTTCATTTCTCCTATCAATCAGCTGGCTACTTCATGTGCGATATTCATATTCTGTCAGTCAAAGCGTTTAATTTGGAGCGATTTTATTTTCACTGTAAAAATCCTCGTAGAGCTTTGCATGGGATTCTCGCATACCCAATAGGCTACTTGAATCCGAGTTGTCCGTATTACTGTTACTCCACCAATTTAAACTCGTAGTATATTTCTAGCTGGAAATTTTGTGATGATTATTTCATTTCACTCTCGAGCATCAATCAGTGACCTTGACGCTTAAAGCAATACTACTGAAATTGATGAAGATACGAGAGCTACGGGATTAAGTAGAGTACTTTTAAAAGTTGTTTCTTTTTTATCATATCATATCTATCCTTTGATGGGGATAGCTAAGCACTTAATCCGCTAATCCTGATTACTACTGATTTTTTTTAGAGAAGGGTATTTTTTACCCGGGCTCTACATCCAACCAGATATAGACAATATTTTTAAATTAGGAACCTATCAAATAGAAAATATAGCCCTCAAATAACTCAATCTGAAATTCGCTCATATGAAGATTTGAAGTCAGAATCTTGGGGTGCTACTACTAAGATAAATTTTACGGTACTTGAGGAGGTACTATGAGGTACCACTTTTCTATTATAAATTAGGAAAGTGGCCCGCGCGTATGCGCGGCACTTATATTATTGAAAGGTAAAATTATTATTTATTCAAAAATTTTGTCTTATAGATTAAGGGCAAACTAAAGTTCGGATAATGTTATTTTATAATAATTTAAGGGTTCTATTTTTCTTAAGGTATCTTAAAAAACCATTCAAAAACTTTTTCTTAAGGTATGAGTTTTAAATCATTTTTTTCTCGAGTAAATAAGAAACCATTGCTAGTTAATTATCATACAGTCCATCTATATATATACCGTATAGTATGGCCACAAATGAAAAATGCGAGAGCAAGATACTCAAAATTCTTGTGATTAAATCGTCTCAAGAAGGCGCATGATATAGTAAGAAAGGGAGGGAAGTGTATGCATGGAAAAAAAGAAAAAAGGGAAAAAAGAAAAAAGGGAGGGGAAGCGTACATAACCATGTACGTAGGTGTATACCTATGACACGGGACGAGAGGTGAGACCTTATAGTATTTTGTTTTTTTAAGATCAATTTAATCTAACGGTTTATAATATTGGACGTACCGATTAAGTGAAAAATCAAGTAATGGATACTTTGATTTTTTTCCCTTAGAATTTCTAATACGTGGCAGCTTGAGAGCGTTTTAAGAAATTTTAAAGGACTTAACACATGTAATAAGAATATTAACCGCTTAATATATATATGTATAGGGCATATGGTAATATTTGTTCTAGCTTCGTGCATGTTTATATACATGTTGAGAGAAATTAATGATGTGGCTAGCAAGCCATTAGATGTCTAATTAGTAGCAATTAATTTTGACACCGATTACAGTTGTTCATAGTAGCTCTTACATATTCATCTTACGACTTTGATTATCAGTTGATCCCTAATTTACTGATCACCATGACTCGCATAAAAAAATATGTACTACTTAGGGTTTAGGACAGCTGAAATTGATGAATTATCTTATTTATGTGATAGCTATTTGAGGGTATAAACGAATAAATTGACTTATAAAAAGTTAAAATGTTGTTTAAAGAGACGCCATTTAGAAACTTGGAAAGCGTGCAAACGAAAATCCAACTATGAAATCAGGGAAAAAAAGAGGATCTTAAACTCCTTTATAACACCCTAGTCTTTGTAAGAGTGCTATTGATATTCATTAATATTGTGCTCACATTTATAACATAATGAATTCTTTCATCTATACGAACAAATAGTGCAAAATCCAAATACGACATAACACAATACGTTATAATTATTCTGTAATCAACTCTCGGTTTCAGCTTAAACAAAGCTAAGTGTTAGAAAAAAAACACAACCCACAGTGCTTAATTCTTCTCTCGCTGCATCACACCTTTAATTTTTTTTTCATGTTATTGACAAAATTAATCATCTCCATATATGATTTGATATGTGGCAAAACGGTAGTGCCAGACATGATGCTTTGTCATGCGTGCAAAAGGTAAAGGTGCAGATGTGCATTGTGCAGCGGGCAAAAAAAGAGAACTTCGGACGTTTTATTTATTAGCAAATAATATATCAAATGATTTAAATAATGGGTCCACCGGTTATAGTGTAAGTGTACATTAGTTAATATATATTTTAAATTGTTAATTTAATAGGTACATAATATAATGGTGTAGACTTTATTTTGAAACCATGCATTATTTGAGAATAATAGTCCAATGTAATAAAAAAATAGTTCCGATAATTTAAGTAATGGGTCCATCGGTTTAAGTGCACGTATAAATCAATTAATATAGATCTTAAATTGTTTATTTGATAGGTACACAATATAATTGTGTAAACTTTATTTTAAAATAGTGCATTATTTGAAAATAATAGTACAAAATAATGAATACACATGTTTAAGTGGAAACTATATTACATTATTAATTTAATGGTCACATATAATGGTTTAAATTTTATTTTCAAAAATTGTAGAGCTAATTTAGTTACCAGTGAGTTGTATGATGGTAGATTCTTTGTGTTGTAAATTTATGATTATTTAAAAAGGTATATATCCATATTATATAAATGGAAAAGAAGAAAAAAAAAGAAAAGAAAAGAAGGGTGTACATACATGGTACGTACGTATATATATACCCACGTACACATGCACGGGAGAAGGAGGAGAGGTGGGACCCCATAGTATTTGGTTTGTTTTAAGATTAATTTCATTTAACGGTGTATAATATTGGACCCACCAATTTAAGTGAAAATCAAGGGATAGATGTTTTGCTTTTTTCTTAGAATTTCTAGGATTTTCTCTAATTTATTAGAGTGCCACGTGGCAGCTTGAGAGCATTTGTAGGAAGTTTAATGGACTTTTATGATTATTTAAAAAGGTATATATCCATATTATATAAATGGAAAAAGAAGAAAAAAAGAAAAAAAAAAGAAAAGAAGGGTGTATGTACATGGTATGTACGTGTATATATATATACCCACGTACATATGCACGGGAGGAGGAGAGGTGGGACCCCATAGTATTTGGTTTGTTTTAAGATCAATTTTATCTAACGGTGTATAATATTGGTCCCACCAATTTAAGTGAAAATCAAGAGGTAGATGTTTTGCTTTTTTCTTAGAATTTCTAGGATTTTCTCTAATTTATTAGAGCGCCACGTGGTAGCTTGAGAGCGTTTGTAGGAAGTTTAATGAACTTTAGTATATAATAGATAGATAGATAGATTTGGTATCTCATAGTACCTAGGTATCAAAATGTACCAAATTGTAGTAATTCACGTTACATTCTCAATAACCGTAAAATTATTTACTACTAATAATTGTTTTAGCTTAGGAAATTGTTTTGGATCATTCATGGTCAACCCAATAAGACGCGGACACTTGGCTTCAAGACTAGCCTAGTTCGTGTCGCTCTGCCGATGACACCAGGCAGCGGTGATCGATCAGATCACCGGCTGGGTCCGGCGAATTCAAGTCCATCTTCTTCTTCTTCTTCTTTCTTCGATGTGTGTCGTGTCGCATCTCAATTATTTTCCCTGCTTAATTTCTTCATGACGTCGCCATGTAGGACTAGTAGGGTTGTTTGGTGAGTATACGGTTCCATCTCTCGAAGCATCTCCAAGGCTACAATGTATGGCCCGGCCGACCTCAGATAACGCAGCATCCGTATTATGAATATTGCTGTGTTTGTTCTGTTCTGTTCTGAATTCTGATCCAACAACGTCCCAACTACCGGACTTATTCAGAGGACATGGAACTTCTCGCTGAATCGGCTGGAAATTCCATATCCGGACATGCTTTCTTTTCAGATTCGTTGTACTATGAAGTATATGTCCTATTCGATACTAGGTTGCTATATTACTAAGTAGAAAATCATCAAAACAATGCATGGGGCTGGTTGACATGTATTGTTCTTATAGAGTTGGCATGTAATTGCTAAGGGTTGTGTGAACAATGATGGAGAATTTGATAGGAACTTTTTTGTAGGATTTTATTATATTGTAGTCTTTTCCTTGCAAGTCCTTTAGCTTTGCTTGCACTTTGCAAGAGGCACTTTCTTTTGGGTATTCTTCTTCTTTTTTGCAAGGGGGTATTGCCCCATTTTCTTTTGGGAATTTTGTGCTTTAGTTCATGAGGATCTGGAAACAGGTCATTTTTCCCCTGACTCCAAAATGAGCATGCAATGATGCAAGCGTCCAATTGCAAATACTTTCTATAATCTTCTGGAATTCTCTGATGGTATTGCTAGGTTCAACAGGTCCAAGAGGTGCATCAAGAAGTTGCCCTTCCTGTAGCACCATCTATCATCAATGATGTTGGACAGAAGATGGCGGGGAACCATACTTTTGCTCATCTGTCTTGTCTGCAATGCATCAGGTATGTGCACTCTGTAGTAGCAAAAGTAGCATTATCATTTACTAATTAGTACTCCGTATCAGTTGTTCTCTTGTTAGTTTTTGCTTCAGTTTCAGTTAACAACAGAACCAGGTTCCTTTCTCACTTTCTTTTTCATCACTGAGATTCTTTACAAAAAAAATGAACATACATGCCTAAAGTGCAGAACATTATAGGAGACTTTTAAGCTAGTACAAAGTTTTCTGATATGCTTGTGCTTTTCCCCACTTTGCATGCCTTATCTTCAGTCACAAAAAGCATACGCCATACATGTGACATCTAGAAACTTATCAGTTATCTCATGCTTAAGAAATAGTAGAATGGTGCGAATAATATATACTTAGCCAATGATTTGTTTGATACAACCCAAATCATATCAGTCAGCTGTGAGAAAACAAACATTCAAATACTGAACACTCTGAAACCTGAACTGTAGCCAGTTCTGATCTTTCATGCAGCAGGTCATGTTTTCTTTCCCTGATGACAGCAAATGATTCCAGGGCTTCATGATCTAACACTCTTAATCTAACAAGAGTACTATCATTCTATGCATTATTTGTATGAACTATGAAGTGCACAACCATCATGTACTACAACCAAGTACCAACATGGATTAACAGGATTAAGTACTAGTCTGAACCAACTGTACTTTCATATCTTTCTGCACTTCGTCAGTAATCAGATATTCAGAATTCAAAACCATCTGTTGTGTTTGCCTGTCTTACACTAAAATTTTCTGCTCCAATCAATTACTAACATGGATTAACAGGATAAGTAGACTAGACTGAACCAACTGAACTTTTATCTTTCTGCACTTCGTCACTAATCAGAAATTCAGAAATCACCTGTTGTGTTTGCCTGTTCTACACTAAATTTTCTGCTCCAATGATGAGCAGGGACTTATGTTGGCGCCAACACGATCCCTTCGCCGGAGAACTCGCCGTCGGAGTTCGCCAAGATTGTTCAGTCTAAGCAGACGAAGCATGCGCGCGTGTTCATCGGCGGCGGGGACCATCGGTCGCTGCGATCGCTGGCGAACACCGGCGAGGAGGTGATCCTCACCGTGCCCAACGACCAGCTCGAGCACATGGCCGAGTTCCCGGAGGAGGCCGAGCTCTGGGTCGCCGCCAACGTCGCGCGGTTCCTCCCGGCGACGAGGATCACGCACGTGGTGGCCGGCGACGACGTTGTGGCCAGGTCACCGGGGAACGCGTACTTCCTCCTCCCGGCGATGGCCAACCTCCACGCCGCGCTCGCCGCGTCGCGCCTCGACGGCCGCGTGAAGGTGTCGAGCGCGGTGTCCGGCGCCGCGCTGCAGGCTCCCCCGGCGTGGGCCGCCGCCGCCGTGGCGGGCGGCCTCCTCCGGTTCCTGAACGCCACCGGCGCGCCGCTGTTCCTCAAGACCCGGCCGTCGGAGTCCACGGACACCATGGTCGACGCGGCCTACGGCGCGATGCGCGCGCTGGGGTTCCCCGGGGGCGCCATCCCGGTGATCGCGGCGCCGGTGGAGACAGAAGAATTCGGCGGTGGCGCGACGACGGTGGTGTACCACAGCTACCTGCTGCAGGCCTCCGGCGGCGTCGGCGGCGGCGAGAGGCGGTCGCTGGCGACGTCGGCGGGGATGTTCTGCGTGGCGCTGCAGAACGCGGACGCGGCGGCGCTGCAGGCGGGGCTGAACTGGGCGTGCGGGCCCGGGCAGGCGGACTGCGCGGCGATCCAGCCCGGCGGCGCGTGCTACAAGCAGAACAACCTGCCGGCGCTGGCGTCCTACGCCTACAACGACTACTACCAGAAGATGGCGTCCACCGGCGCCACCTGCTCCTTCAATGGCACCGCCACCACCACCACCGCCGATCCCAGTAAGCTCCATTTCTTCTGTAATACGGAGTATTTCACTCCCTCCTCGGTCACTGAATTTTTGCTGAATTTAATTTTTTTCTTCTTCTTTTGAATACTCTCAGGCTCAGGATCATGCGTCTTCACAGGAAGGTGAGTGAGCTCAAATGTGGAAATTCTTGAACAAATCAGCCACATATTACATTCATACGAGAGTAAATTTTACTTTAGACATGTTTTATTGCCGATATTTCATATTCGTCAATGAACTTCAATAGCTATATGTAACCACCATTTTTCAGCATATAATAAATTGGATATAGATTGATAAAAGAGTTGAAAATGATCTAGAGTATCATAAAGATAAAAATGTTAAATGTTTAAAGGATAGCTGAAAACGAAACGTGAATAATAAAAGATTGTTTGAAATTTAGCTTTTCAAATTAGCAATGCAAGAATGCGACAAGGATAAATATCATATTTATTTCTGTTTACTTTGTGCAGCTCGATGGCAGGAGGCTCGAACACGAGCGTGCCGGGAGCCAGCCCTCCGACGACGCTCTCCCCACCGGCGGGCCTCACGCCGCCGGTCGGCACCAGCCCACCGACCGACTTCAGCCCGCCGGCGGCCGGCACGACCCCTCCGGCCGGCGGCTTCACCCCGCCGGCGGGCGGCTTCGGCACCCCGCCGCTGGGCGGGTTCGGCACGCCGCCGTCGGGGTTCGGCCCGCCGGGGAGCTTCAACGGGAGCGGCTCGTCGTTCGGGCCCAGCAGCGCCTTCAGCCCGTACGGCGGCGCCGGCCACCGCGACGGCGGCGCCTCCGGCGCTCGCCTCGCCGCCGCTGCCCTCGCCGTGCTGCTCCTGTCCGTCGATCTCATGTGAAGTTCGTTTCTATTTGTGTAAATTTGGGAATCATGCGTTGTGATGTTGCTCTGAGAAATTGCTGGTCTCTGTAGGCGGCGGATTGAAATTATGCATACGAAAAATTAGGAGTTTATATATATATATGTAATTATGCATGTATAGTATATATACTTGATCAGCATGGACATTATCTAAAAAAATATGTGCTAGTCAGTCGCTGACAATTTCTGTTCTTCGACCTGTCAGTTAATGGTTATACATGTACATGCCACTAGCCTCACGCATGGTTGAGTTGGATCTGGAAAAAAACAATCTTTACATGATACTGAATTGGCGATACAAATATACAATTGATCCCGCATTTGAATATATGTTCCATAACATCTCAAAATTCCACTAAATACATAGTACAGTACAAGTATTTCTTCCATGTTTCATATTTTCCAGATGAACTCTGTCCAAAATGGTTCAGAGTTCAGTGCAGGAGGAGCATCTTGAAGTTGTAGATGATGGTCAGCGGCAACCACGGTGTTGAACATGAGGCACTGCTTGGACCTAGGAGCAGAGCACCGCCATGGACAAGCCAACGGAGCAGAGCACCGCACCGGCCTCCCCTTACAATGATTGAGCCAGCACCCTCGATGATGCCTGCAACAAAATTCTCATTAATTCTGGGAGCCCACCTGTAAATTTGCATGAGCTGAGCATGTCCATGTTAGATCAGTGTTGGGCCTGTATTTAGAGGCTCTCGTGGCATGTTTGCCATAAGGAAGAAGTCCACTTTACATTCGTCGTGTAAGGGTTGAGTTTCAATCACGTTGTCAACTCTAAAGCCGAATACAACACATCTATCATCTTTACAACAAGTGTAAATATAATTTTAAGGCAATATTGAGGTTGGTGTTAGCTGGCGCGGCGCTCACGTGACGTATTCACTAGTTCTTTGTGCCATGTAGCGTTTACGTGGTACTTACCGTTAGAAAAAAAAATAACGATAGGACCCACATGGGCAATCGATCACACTCCTTCTACCTTGCCCACCCCCACGGAGGCGAGTTTGCCGCTGCCTTGCTCCTCTCCTGCTAGGTGTCGCCCCTATCCTCGCCGCCTGCCTTCCTAGAGACAAAGAGGAAGATAGGGGAGATGTAGAGAGAGATGGGAAGAAAGGGGAAGAAGAAGACCCCTCACAGGTGAGCCCCACGTGGATCTTACCATATTTTTTTTTCTAACCATAAGTGCCACATAAATTCCTCATGGGACGAGAACTTAGTTAATACGTCAGGTGAACGCCGATATCAACCAAAATCAGCCTCAGTAATGCCTTGAGACTATATTTATACTAATTTTAAAAGATGAGAGATTGTTATACCTAGTATAACGGTTGAGGGATGCAACTGAAACTCGAACCTTAGGTGAGGTATGTAAAGTAGACCTGATATAGTTGGCCCAAACCAGACATCAATTGCACATTTATCTAAGGGCATTACCAAGAGATTATGAATAATCTCCTCCTAAAAATTTGTTTTTGGTTTCCTAAACTAAAAATAGAAATAAATAAACTGATATCTTCAAGAGAAACCTAATTAAATTTTATAAAAAAAACTAAAAGTGGACCCTTCTGTTAAACTATAAATAGAATTCTCGTGCAGAATAGATCACGCTCCTCCCTCACATGTGAGAGACGAGTCGGAGGGGAGCGCTTTCTCTCCCCTAAATCAACGGAGCGAGAAATAAGGGAAGAGAACTCCAAAAAACTCCAAAACGTGTGTTGGACTATAGGGGATTTGATCAAAATTTTCACCTAAAATCCCTCAAAATCAGTTTTGGGAAGGTGATACTCTAAGAGCCATTTTCTATCAAATCTTTTGTGATACTGAGTTGAAATAAAACTCTTATAATTGTATATGCCTTAGATACATGGGGGAGACAGAGAGTGACAATTATTTTCAATGTAATATCATCACCATTTGCATGAGTGGATCTGGCTCGATAAATTTGGTGCAAATTTTAATCCATTGTGTAGTGTTGCATGGCAAATCGGCTTGGCAGGACTATATGCTAATTTGACTTACATTGATGTAGCTTTAGGCTTTCGAGGTTATTTTTTCTTTTCACAAAAGAGGTATAACTTACAGACTCTGCGAGAGCATATAATTCAATTTATGGATATAGTCGGATTTTAATCATGATGAGTTAAGTTATGTATGCACAACTCTACCAATGCACAATGATGTTGGCAACCGAACCAGGCAGGAGAAGTCAACCCTACGAGTGCCATCTTTGAGTGACTTCGATTATTTGACACTCATGAACTCTGAATTGTTTTTATTTTATCACTTCTTCTAACACAGCATGATAAGTATGCAATTCGGGGAAATTGACTCTCTTGCCCATTTTTCCACTTTTTTGGACATAGTTCATGCGGGAGGAGACGAATTGGCAACAACTAATGGACGGTGACGGCACCAACCTCCTTCTCTGATGACGAGCCATCGCCGCTGCCACCACCAACGCAGAGCACCACATAGCGAGTTGGCTGCCTCTCCTTGCCAGAGCCAGCCGCGACGAGCCCGAGGGCTTCATATTAGTCTGCTATTGAGCTCGAAGATGCCAGATCTACCCTGACCACCTCAACTGTGCCTCCACTTCAGGTGCTCTATTCCTCCATCTCCCCACCGTTGCCCATCTTTTCCCTCCCCACGCTGCAGGGGTGATCTTGCTGCTCTCGCAAAGCACCATGACGAGGTGGACGTAGCATGCATGATCTTCACCTCGCACCACATGTCCTCAGCATTGCCATCACCTTTTGGTGGATCATCTGGTAGGCTAGGGTAGCGCTAGTATGCATGTTGAGGTAGCACTGTGTTACCCCGAAGTCCTGAACTCCTCGCCGAAAACTGCTCCACGAACCCCGCTGCCATCTTGTTGGTGGTTTTTGTTCTTCTAGCGCTGCTCGCCACCATTGTCGTCATCGTCGAAGATTGGGTTAGAGTACCTATGGAGAGTGAGAAGGCAGCGATGGGGATTAGGAGGATCTGCGTATGAAGGGCAGGGGTAGCATGGTTATTTTTTGTTCGGTGCGACAGGGCTCATGTGATGTGACAGTGATGTAGTATATTGTGTTCAAAATGACATGAGAGCATTGGCTGTGGTGTCTCGATGGGAAAAAAAAATCAAAGTCGACCAGGAGAGCACCATTTGACAGTGTGGTATTGAAGCAGCTAGCAAATAGTATAAAATCTCACATGTTCGGTTTGATATCGCTTGCTAACACCAAACAATGTGGGACTCATGCCATGTGTGCAATTTTTTTAATGAACCAGTGCAAAGCATGCTAATTTCATTGAATAAAACGGAAAATACTATACTTATACAGGGTTTTAAAAGAAAAGCTATGCTAAGACGTTAAGTCATATAGACTTTTTACTCCTGCAAGGGCTGAATGTCATGTGCAGTTAACCGATTAAAAAAAATCCCATCTCTTTCCATTCTTAACCTTCTCACTCAGGCCCAAACATGTAAACTGGCTCTTCCGCCGATAACACAAGGCAACACTCCAGCGCCTTCTATCTCGGTGGCTTCCACCTCGCACAGTCGCACTATAACGTCTCCTAGGGGCCCCTCCATCTCAGGTGACGTTGCCTCTTCGCTGCTAGCCTCCACCATGCACTTGGCCACCGCCTCCTCTCCGGCGGCCTTTGCCTCATGTGGCACCACCTCTGCTTCGCCGTTGCTGCCTCGCAGTCCAGCCACCACAAAGGCTTCTTGCTGGATGACCCTCATCTTGTATACTCATTGTGTCCATTACCCCCTCATTTTTATTTTTTTACTAGCATTATACCCGTACACCGTAACGTGTGGAAATAAATTTTCTCATCCATCAACAAATTGAACGAATTAACAAATCCTTGATACCAATATTTTGAATTAGAAATTAAAAGTAAAAAGGAACTAGAAAAAGATGGAAGATGAATTTATGACATATAGTGTTTTTTTTTCAATTCTCTTACACAAGGACTCTTCACATTAGCTAAATATCCAAACAGCACATACTTGTAATTTGCACTTGCATGTAGCCTTCTGCCTACTTCGTTTCTCTACTCTGCATGCTTAGTTTATGGTTGAGTTCTAACACACCGAGTTCTCTGTTTCTCAAGAATAGTACTATCTCCGTAAAAAAAATATAATAACTTTTAACTATATATCTAAACATGCTGTTATGACATGTAGCCCCAAGTTTAGTCTCTCTCCTGCACTTCTGCTTCATCCTCTAGCAGATGCTGCTTGAAGCAGCAAACGGCAACGTACGCCTCCCATATGTTTACTTTCTTTAACTACTAATTTGTGCTCAGATTATTTGTATTAACTTTCCTGGGAAGTTAGATTGTATATGCATCATCAATTGGCAAGAATTCCCGGTTAATCATATTAGGTAGCAATTCATGACCGGTAGGAATCCTTATACCCTTGAGCTCCGATGATGAGTAATTATTCACAATCAGGGAGTGTTCTCGTGGACTCTACTTTTAATAAATTTTCAACTGTCTATCATTTAATTCATTTGTTTATCTTTATCGTTGAATAATTGTCATAAACCCACTTTAATCCATCATCTACCACCCATCATCTATCTATAATGCAAGCCAACTGTGCAATGCATACACGTCTTAATTCTGGCTCTTTGCTGGCATCTCTTCATTGCAGGAGGAAACCATGGCCCTGTTTGGATGCTTCAGGCTATTAAATAGCTCTCCAGAATCTTGCTATTTAGGAGTATTAAACGTAAATTACTGACAAAACCCATTTTATAACCCCTAGGCTATTTTGTGAGACGAATCTAACGAGGCATATTAATTCATGATTTGCTACAGTTATGCTACAGTAATCATCCGCTAATCATAGATTAATATACCTCGTTAGATTCGTCTCGTAAAATAGCCTAGGGGTTATGGAATTGATTTTGTCAGTAATTTACGTTTAATACTCCTAAATAATAAGATTTCGGAGGGCTATTTAATAGCCCGAAGGATCCAAACAAGGCCCATGTCACTAAGCATAAACCATAAAGCTCCAAGAAGATATTATGCAAGACACTGGTAACACCAATACTTTTCAGGGCTTAAATGATGCTTAACATGAGTGCTAAACGTATTAATTAAAGACCATTTCTTTTCATTCCTTAGCTGGTTGTTGTTGTTGTCACTTCATGAGTGTCCACTTCACTACAAATGTGACCGTACGAGAGAGACAGTTCAATTTAAACCGCGTCTCTGATAATGAACCTCAATCATATGGGGTGATGAGAAGAAGCACGCGTTTCTTCTCTGCACGTATATGTGATGATTGGCCAAGAGAGGCCTGGCCTCGATCGATCCTTTTTTATTTTTAACGAAATCGGCAAGCTACTAATTTTCATTGAATAGAGAAGTGAAAATTATACAAAAAGTAAGTAATTAAAAGTTTTGAGGCCTCGGCCCTAGCGGCCAAAAAAGGTTACACTTTCAGCCATGCGGCAAGGTGTCTCGTGCCCGCGAGGCTCCACGTTTTTGCTTCTTCCTTTTATCTTGGAGAGTATATTTAAGGCCGACATCTCTTTGTGTTGGAAGATCCTCTGGTTCCTCTCATTCCAAATTTCCCATCCGACCAACAAGGTTAGCATATGTAGTGCTTTTTTCAGCGCTTCTCTTGTATTAACCGTGGCCTCCCACCACTCATGTACCATCGAGGCCGGCTCCCAAAGCGACGGGCTTAGATGGTCGCAGTCCATCCATCGTGCAATCTCCTCCCAGATTCTTCTCATGTATCTACATCCTTCTAGTAGGCGAAGGGCCGTCTCCTGAGTCTGACAATAGAGTGGGCATGTGGAGCCATTTGGCCATCCTCTGGTTGTTAGTCTGTCTGAGATCCAAACTCTGTTTTGGAGGACCAACTAGACAAATGTCTTGCACTTGCGTGGCGCCTGGCCTCGATCGATCGAATAAAGAAGACATGATGTTATTCAAAGCGTCATGGGTGCCATTTCAGAGACACTGGTAGCTAGTTTTTTTTATCAGTAGTTAGGCCTACCACGGGAAGGGTATTGGGTAACCCATATCCATACCTAATTTTATCTGTCTCCATCTAAAAAAAATATGACCCATACCTAAATTAAGTGGGTATTACCCAATGGTATGGGTAACCCAATGGATAAGAGAAGAGACATATGTGGGCTCCACATGTAGAAATGGATCAAAATTTGTACAAAGTTGCTCTTTAATATAATAAATCATCCCTCCAAATTCCAGTCAAATTTGATAAGATTTTGTAATGTGAGTTCGAGTTTAAAAATTTTAGGTCCGAATTTTACACCATAGCAAATGGGTACGGATGAAGTGGGTAAAATGGGTAATATCTTCCCCATATTCAAAATTTAAATTGGTAATTCTTTTACCCATACCCTACCCAAATAAAATGTGTATGGGTATGGGGATGGGTACTGAATACCCAGTGGCAGGCTGATCTGTATAGTGCGTGTCACCTGCTTGGTGTTCCATGCCTCCATGGTAATGTGTTGCCGTTTCATGAGTGTTCACTTCGCTACAAATGTGACCCTATTGGAGATAAAAAGAGAGCCCTTCCTTTCTTTTTTTCCCCAGGCTAGAATGGAAAGATGCTGCTTGATTGATTCTTCTAAACCATCCTGTTCATGCTTGCGCAAATCAGAAAATGTCACTTCAGAGCTTCATCCAACCCTGTATACAGGGGTGAAGACAGCTATAGAAGGCTAAAGCTGCTGGATCGTTTTTACGATGAGATCGGCAATGATGACTTATGACGAGTTTAAGTAGTGCTGCCGCAAGATTTTGTCTGCTCTTCGTGCTGGTTTTTTTTTTTGCCAATTTTTATTCGATTATAAGCGTATCGTTGTAAAGTTTTTCGACCCGGTTTCCCTCGTAACCTCATAAACTGAGAAATTCATTGTCCTTTTAGGACTTTTCTTCAGAGAAAAAAAAATTGATCAGCATGGATATATATATGCTAGTCTTTGCACTACCACGAAAGGCACGCACAAGCCAGCATTATACGTGCCGGAATAGCGAAAACCGACGCCTAGTATTTTTCTCACCTTCATAGGCTGAAAATAAAAAAAACCAATACCTTTAAACGACTATAGGTACTAGTTCTTGAGAAAAACCAACACCTATACTATAGGTGTCAGTGTAAAAAAACCAACATCTTTAATATATTATAGGTGTTGGTTAATTAAAAACCGACACTAAAAAAACCGAACCATTCCGGATCTAACTCTTTTTAGCGCGGAAGCCAAGAGGGGGGGGGGGGCTTATCCACTCACCCCCTCCTCTCGGCCGTCTCTCTCTCTCTCTCTCTCTCCAGCTCTCGAGCTCTCCTCCCCTCTCTACCAGTTCCCTCTCTCGTCCTGCCCCCTCCTCTCTCGCCTCCTTCGCCATCGGCGGATCCGGTAGAGTCGATGGCATTGGCGGCTCCCGTGGGCCGGATCTGACGGTCCTTTACCCTCTTCCTCTCCATCCCTAAGCTTCTCTCGCGGGCAGATCCAGCAGAGGCAGCGGCGATGGCGTTTTCGATAGTCTTTCTACCCTCTCCCCTTCCCCCTCTACCCCTAATCTTTTCCCACGGTAGCGATGATGGCATCGGTGCTCCCACGGGCGGATCTAGCGGTGGCGCTTCCGACAGATGGATCCGACGGTCCTCTACCCCCTCCTCCTCCGTCCCCAAGCTTTTCCCGCAACTGCAGAGATGGCATCAGTGCTCCCGTGGGTGGATCCGACGGAGGTGTTTCCGGCGGGCAGATCCGGTAGCGGATCCGGATCTGCCCCAAGCTTCTCCTGTAGCGGATCCGGTGGCGGTGGCAATGCCGACGGCTCCCGTGGGCGGATCCAGCTTGATTGTTGTTGTGTTGTTGCGATGATGTTGTTGTTGTGTTGCTGTGATACTGACCGATGGATTGATTTTGGGGGGCGAAGTAGGGGGAATGTGCTCGGTGATGATGTATTGAGCATTTTTTTTTCATCCCGGAAACCTTAAAGGTACTGGCACCTTTGAGGAGACTCAATGGTGCCGCCTTCTAAGTGTAGGTTGGGAAATCCGACACCTATTGCCGCTTCCCAACTGGCACCAAAGGTCTTTTCTGCAGTAGTGTTGACACTTCGTTCTTCAACATGCCTCTTATACATGTACATGGTGATGAGTGACAATCCTTGCATAGATTTGAATTGGCAGTGATTTACCTTGTATTTGAATACATGTTCCATATAACATTGTGATACCACCTGAGATTGAATGACTCAACAGAATGATTAGATTGATAGAAATGTGGAGTACATATATAAGCGTAATCCTTCCATTATCCACTTACAGCAAGAAATATCGGGAGGATCGGCTAAGCAAAACACGGGTACATGCCATATACAAGTGAAACACTACCATTTTCTTCCATTTTTCATGTTTTGCAAGATGAACTGTGCCAAAAATGGGTTCAGAGTTCAGACTCTGTCCGCCGCAGGAGGATCATCTTGTAGTTGCAGATGAGGGCCGGCAGCAACGACGGTGTTAAACCCGAGCCACTTCTTGGACCTGCACACCCTCATGACGCCGTGCCATCCCACGCCAAGGGCGGTGAGCCCAGCGGCGATGGCGGAGACCCTCCACCCGGCGACGGCGATCACGTACGCCAGGAACGCCGACGGCACGAGGCACATGGCGGCGAGCGCCGGGAGCGGGAGCGGGACACGGTAGGGGCGCTTGAGCGCCGCAGCGTGCCTCCCGCGGCAGCGGAGCCAGAGGAAGGCGGCGAACTCGAGCAGCGTGCCGAGGCTGTAGAGCAGGTTGGCGGTGGCGACGACGTCGTCGAAGCCGAGGAAGGAGACGGCGACCGAGACGGCGGCGGAGGCGGCGACGGCGACCCACGGGGTGGCGGATCGTCCGGGGCCGCGGCGGGCGAAGACGGAGGGGAGGAGGCCCAGCTCCGCCATGCCGAGGAGCTGGAACGCGCCGCTGCTCAGCTGCGCTTCGAACAACCCGACGGAGGAGAGCACCGCGCCGGCCTCCGTCCAGTACTTGAGCCACCGCCCGCCGATGATGCCTGCATAAAATAAATCTCTTAGAAATCAGGGTTTTAAATTTAGAAATTGCTATTTCTGCTGGGGGCACCGAAATTTTAGAAATTTTAAATTTTTTTGGCCGAAATTATTTAAAATTTTGACTGATTTTGAATGAATTTGAATAATATTTGGTCAAATTCTCAAAAATATGCAGAAAAACAAAAAATTCCATGCGAGATATGAGCTTGCTGGTGGGGGGGGGGGATTTCAGAAATTTTGAAACGAAATTTCAAACCCTACTTGAAATAAGGTTGTCGTATGTTCTGTAAAAACTTCTTTGGGCAATGCGTGTCACCCTGTCCATATTCGTTGACGCTGGATTTGAAACACGTTGGGTGGAGTCATGTACAGATGATTACACCACCACACTGATGCTTCTTTTAAAGCACGATATTAGTTTGAATAATTTGTCCTTAATCTTTTGTGTAGAAAGAGTTACAAAAGTGGAACACGATAAATCTTCATATTAGGATAAACTTGAATATCTATTTGTTTATATGCAAAACCTGATCAAGTTAAATTGTGGTAGTTACACACGAAACTGCTATTCGGTGACCAGTCGTGCGCGCCTCTCTCCGCGCGACTGGACACGTGTCACGTGCGGAGAGGGGCGCCGGACAGCGCGCCGCGCGGGAGGAGCTCCGTGTTTTCCCTTTTTTTTTTCTTTTCGGTTTCTCTTTTTTTTTCTTTCGTATTTTTTTCGGTTTCGTTTTTCTTTTTTTCTTTCCGTATTTTTTTCGTTTTTAATACGTATGTATGCAAACTTTGTATACGTAAAAATATAAACTTTGTATACGCATGTATAAAGTTTGTATACACGTATGCAAGCTTTGTATATGCGTATATAAGGTTTGTATATATGTATACAAACTTTGTATATGTGTATTATTTTGGGTTTTATATGTACATATACAATTTTATATACATGTATACAAAGTTTGTATACACATATATAAAGTTTGTGTACATATATTTTTTTTAGGTTTTTTATACATACGTATACAAATTTTGTATACACGTACATAAAGTTTATATGCATATATATAAAGTTTATATACACATATTTTTTAGGTTTTTTAATGTGTATATATTTTTTTATAGTAGTAGTACTAATAGTAGTAATAATAGACTAGTAGTAGTAATAGATTAGTAGTAAAAGGTACTAGCAGTAGTCGTGTGCGGCCCCAGGCGCGCGATTAGTCGCACATTAGGCGCCCCCAGTTACACATCCTTAATAATGTTCTTTTATGATTGAGGTTATTTATGAGAGGTAGTAATCAAGAAAAGAATTTATGATGCATGTATAAATAAAAAAAACGTACTACCTCTATTCTAAAACATAGCAATATATTGGATATATCTAAGTGCTATAAATCTTAACATATCGATCCATGTTTAGATTTATTAGTTTTATAATATTAGAATATATCATATCTATATTTAGAATAGAGACAGTAATATACTGCTAGCTTTATATCATCCGACCATGATCTATATTTATGCTTACTTTTGTCTGTTTTGGTAGCTGTGTGCTTGTTTGTTTCATAACCGATCTAGGCATTGGTTTTGCTTCGGCATGTTGGTGTTGTTGCTGATCTTATTGTTCTCTTGCCTTGGCTTTTGCGATACCGGAACAGACAAGGCATTGTAAGTAGCTTTGGTAGAGCGGAACAGATATGCAACTGCCCCTTGAGATTTCTCAAAACTCACTAGCAGCTTCGTCACTGCTATAACCCATTTTGTTCAGACAGAGGTGCTGTGTGTGGGTCAAGGATATGTGTATTACAATATCAAAATTGATCCTAAATGCCTGTACAATGATAGATGCTACTACTCTGTTTTCTATTATTAAGAATATTTTGTTTCATTAGAAAAAAACTTTAATTAACAATATATTTACCAATAATATAATTTATGTGATACAAAAGCATAATTATAAGTAAGTACTTCTGAATATAAATCCATCTATCTAATAGGGGATACAAATTTGTAAATTTGTCACCTAAAATCGCACATTGATAATAATTCTAAAATTGCAGTAGTATGCAATGTGTAATTTTACTCCTTTTAACTATAATTTTGTTGTCATATTTAGCTTTACATTATTTTTATTTAGGTTTGAATATTTTTTATATAATTTGTAAAGTTTATGAATTGTAAATTTATTTCATATATTGTTATGTTTAAATATGTTATTCAACCTTTTTAGAAGAAAAAAAAGGAAGAAGCAATGAGAATCACTGATTACCATCAAAGGTAGAAAAAAGTGACAAAAATCTAGACGTACGCTCCCAATGTAATAAGATCAATTTTACGCCATAAAAATTATATCATAATAAAGTAGTGTTGTCCTAACCAAAACAAAGTATGGCATACAGTTTTCAATGAAGGATGTACTATATTAGGTTTTTTTTTTTTTGAAGTTATATAGAGCGAAAAGAATAGAGGATCGATCGGCTCACTATAGTGGAGAAACTTTGAGGGGAGACATATTACAACGAAATAGAGGGTGACACATGCTTTAATTTGCACTGGTACTACCATCTTTCTTGAATCAGGCAAGTAATCGATTTTCCTTTTCCTAGTTCTCTACATAGCAAATTCTTTAAACAATGTACAATTACATATTGCAAGAGTTATGAATCTAAAGTAGTGTAATTAAAAATGTGGAATTTTCAGTATGGATATATAGAATTACTGCATAAAAAATATATATGGTTAAAAGTTAACTGTTTCTCTTTTTGTGGCGCCACTACCTATGTTCTTTCCCTTTCAATTTTTGTTCCTAACCATGATGTGCTTATTCTCGCTTAATCCATCTCTCTTTTCTGTGAAAAGTAATCCGATTTTTTTTATCTGAGCAAAACAAGAAATATTTTTTTTCTAAGCAGGGCGGTGTGAATTTTTATTTATAAACAGGACGGCGTGATTTCGTAGCATCCTGTTAGCCTAATTAGACGCAGTCTATCTGGAGCGTCCAGTCTTCCAGCGGACGTGACGTTGTTATATATAGCGTCCAAACTTCCTAAAAACAGAATCCCCTATTCATCTTCTCACAGTAAAAACCCCAAATCAGAAACCCACCATTGAAGCACCGATCAAGGTTGTATGATTACCTCTTTTCTATTTTTGCATTCAAGAGGAAATGAGTAAATCCTGTGTAGTATTCTTTTCTTTATTGATACGTTAATCGCACTGATACTTCTCAGGCAATAGCTGTTTCGTGCTTACTCCCTCCGTCCCAAAAAAAAAGACAAACTATGGGTTTCCGTGTCCAACTTTGACTGTCCGTCTTATATGAATTTTTTTTATAATTCGTATTTTCATTGTTGTTAAATGATAAAACATGATTAATATTTTATGTGTGACTTGTCTTTTTAATTTTTTTTATAATTTTTTTCAAATAAGACGGACGGTTAAACGTTGGGCACGGAAACCAGGGTTTGTCTTTTTTTTGGGACGGAGGGAGTATGTTTTAGAGGACAATGACTGAAATATGAGCAACAGCCATCGTAGCAAATGCTTTTAAGCTAACTAGGAAAGTAGCCCGCGCACATGCGCGAGCACCTAGATTATATAATTTAGTGTTGCTTGAAATTTTATTATGAATGTTTATGTGTAGGTGACTTTTCTTAAATATTTTATCAATAATTTGTTTTGAATTGGTTTTTTCTACTTACCCCTCCAACATTTTGATTCTAAACCAAAATTACTTTGAAACCGTACTATCATTTGCTCATATGAAACTATCATTTGTACTACGCGTGTTTCTTCTTGTTTTTTAATATGTAGCACATCTTATTTTGGGAATTTCTAAACTTCAAGTAACAAATTTTATTATATATTATAGATATCTTTATGGATTTTACGATATATTACTCGATGATATTTTTTATTAAAAATATGGCCAGTAGGATTGTTTCATCTCATTAAAGACATACTTCTACTCACTTCTCCTTTTATTTCATATGCTTTATTATTTTCTTTGGAAATAAATTTAATTTGCAATAAGAGCGCAATCATACTGATCTAATTCTATATGTATAGCATTTCTAGTTTTAGTGCCATCGACTAAAGTACAGTTTTGTTAGGTCGTCAATTCTTCTTATAAAGCACATTTTCATTTCGTGAATTCTGATATATTAGTTTAGCATGATTTGTACTCTCTAATCAACCAAACTTAGTATAAGATATTCACATACCATGCGTTTTTAATAGAAAACAAAGAGGAAAAAACACATGGTATGTACTCTCATAACTTATATGGTCGTAAATAGGATTGATACTTTAGGTTATCCCCTTATGGGCAAATAGACTGGATTCTACATGTTAAACATACCTATATAATAATATGATCCATATCATTATTTTCTCCAAGAGTTCCATCGTTTCAATTATGCTTATGCTTATGCTTATGCTTATTTATATTGCTTGTGTTGTGGGTAAAACTTTTGTACACGTGTTTTTAGCGGTTCAAAAACAAATGCTATAAAATAAACCACAAAAAACCCCCCACGAAATCAACTTCAAAATTAAGTTTTAAAATTTAAATTTTGACTTATAAGCATAAGCATAAGCGAGATGATGAGGCTAAAAGATTTGTCATAATTCTAAAATGCCATGCAAAGTACCAATATTTGACCTATTACTTGTTGACATTGTAGTACTGATTTAATCGTGGAAATTTATGAACTAATAACAGATACTTAGTAATATGCTCTATATTATCATCTTTCATAATTTTCATATATGTTTGGATTTTATTCAAAGAATCAAAATATGACCTAAATATAGTAATACTATATTGTTAATTTAATGGTAAATATAGATAATTTATTAGCCATGCATGTTTGTAAAATGATATATGATATAATAATCTATGTTGTTGTTTTTTCTTCCCTAAGATATAATGCAAATGGTCAAAATACCACCAGTAATAATATATATATATATATATATATATATATATATATATATATATATATATATATATATATATATATATATATATATATATATATATATATTAAAATATACTCAACATGTATCTTAAGTAATTGATTTAATTCAAAAGATTACAATGGCGTGAACATAATTTTTATATGTATAATTTAAAAGTTATAGCGATTTAAATTTATTATGATAAACAATAAATGTTACCTAATTATATATAAAAAAATGAGCAAAGGAGAGGGAGGAGGATCTAAGGGGTGTGCCGACACGTGCATATGCAGGCGAGAAAGATGGGAGGTCTTGTTTGATTGTTTTAAGATAAATCTAATTTAATGGTGCAAAATTATGGTTCCATCCGTTTAAGCATACATTAATAGCTAAATGTTTTTCCTTAAAAATTTTAAGATTTCTCTAATTGCCACGTGGCAGCAGTACAACTCAAAATGATATATTATTTTACATGTTAAAATATGTTTAGCATGTATTACTATGGGCATTGAATTGTGGATTTAGTTGCGAAATATAATTATTCAAATAGATAAAAATCGGATATAAAACTTGAAAGTTACTGTTGATGGATTGAAACTTGATGACTTCCTAATTAACTTGTGTTTCTATCCCAACTAATACTCAACAAAGGAAAGAGGAGAGAGGCATGGACACGTACGGTGAAAAGGAGAGAACCATATACATGTATGAATGGTTGGATGAAATCTGTTATGGAACAACTTATATCTTCAATTACCGCAGAGAAAAAAAAAAGGTGGAAAGAGCGAGGGACAGGCCTGATGCTACCCACGCATACGGGAGGGTGCATATTGTGCCGGATTTTTTCTTTTAAGAATTTCTAAGATTTTGTTTAGTTTGTTTGAGTGCCACGTGGTGGCTTAGGAGTATTTGTAGGAGACCACATGTCAGTTTGAGAGCGTTTATAGAAAATTTAATGAACTTTTAGTATATAATAGAAGATTTGTCTGTTCAATTCCTGTTTTGTCAACATAACAAGATGATTAAGGAGACAATAGTGTGCACATAATCTGGAAAAAATGAATTAGTTTTACTTTAGGACCAATCATCGTACAATCCTTATTTTTTAGTTGCAGAAAAAAATATACCAATTGTAAATTGTTGGACATGCTCTATTAATTTTTTTTAAGACAAGTAGTAAGATGAGGACTACTCTAGATGGGAGAGCAACTCTAATAGAATGGCCAAATGGCTGGCCAAGTTAAATTTTAGCAATTCTAAAAAAATAAAAATCGTGCTCCAACAGGCTCTCCAACCGAAGGGCCAAGCCATCTGGTTGGCCAAATCTGAGTTCCCGCTAGCCAAATCTAGCCAGTCAAGCCGGCTGGCCATCCACTCATCTAGTGGGACCCACGTTCTCTCTCGCTTTCTCTCCCCTCCCTCTCTCTCTTCTCGCACAAGCACGGGAGCTCAGCCAAGTAGCGGCGGCAGATGGGGATGGTGCCGAAGCAGCGGCTGATGGGGGCAGAGCCGGAGCGGCGATGGCAGGCGGATGGTGATGGAGCCCAAGCTCGGCCAGAGCTGCAATAGCGGGCGGAGCCAGAGCGGCGAGGGCGGGCAGATGGGCAACCCGCCGTCCGCCAAGGACGACGCCGAGGCCGCGGCCCGCAAGATGGAGGACGACTTCAACGCCTTCACCGTGTCCAAGGCCGACGACCTGGCCAAGCCACTCAAGGACGCCGGGATCCCCTACAAGATCCACATCTCCGCCGTTTGCCCCTCGCCTTCCGCCGCCTTGCCGTCGCCGACTCGCGGCGGCGGCAGATGAGGATGGAGCCCGAGCGCCGGTGGCGGAGGCGGATGGCAGCAGAGGGGAGAGGGGAGGGGGTTTGGAGTTTGGAGAGAAGGGGAGAAAGATGAAGAAGAAAAAAGAGTTGTAGAGATTGACATGTGGGTCCTATTGTCATAGACTCATAATAGAGAGGATGAATGAGGAGGCTGTTGGAGTAAACAATGAGTTTGACTTGCCAAATTAGATGGAGAGTTGGCCAAATAGACATTTAGAGAGTTAGATTTGGAGAGACTGTTGGAGATGCTCGTTGGTCAGCTGCAAGAACTGATGGAGAGCTAGGCTTATTAGATGGAGATCAAACTTTAGTTCAGCAAACTGAAAAAAGTGTTTCAGAACATTTCAGTGCACTGCTGTGGATGCCCCACTGCCAGTACAAAATCTCAATAGTTTGGGAAAATGTAAGTTGTCGTTAGCTTGTTTCATATACTTGTTTCCAAAAAAAGAATGATTGACTAATTTTTACCCTATGTATGTAGGATAATGATGGTGCAAGTGTCAGGTATCACCATGTTGACATTCCATACTATTATTTATGTGAGCAGCTATTGAAGAGGCTTAGATTTTATCAAGTTGCTCAGATGGTTGGAATGAGTATAGACAGATTTCTAATTGGAGCATTAGTAGAATGATGGCGTCCTGCAAGATGTGAGTTGTCTATGGGCTTATCAATTTAAGTTGAGCCTATCATAGGCAAGTCAGAGGGTCCATCGATTGATGAAATTGAGACCTTACAAGGAATTACTCCAGTAAAACATGTGATGAAGCAAAAAAAAGCGAAAGGCAGCTGATGGTGACTTGGAAGTTACGGGATGATGACATGTTCTAACTACTCCATCAGCTTAAAAAAATTACGGGATCAGTTCAAGTTGATGCCAGATAATGCAATGAAAAAAGGCAAATTGAGCATTACACTAGAGCATTCATTTTGGATATTCTTGGATCATTGGTTTCTGACCTAGTAAAAGATATGTTTTCTCCCAGTACCACGAATCTGAGCAAATGATTATCCGATTCGTTATACCGAAAGGGGTCAGTATAATCCTCAGCTCCTATGGAGACGGGATGTCACAGGCCACAGGGCGCAGGCTTTAGGTGACCGCGAGGCAAACTTCTTCTGTTACTGTCTTTATATTCCCTTTGTTTTTCTTTATGTTTTTTTTTGCGGGGATGTTTTTATTTATGTTAATTTATCTCAAATTAAAATGGCAATAAATAAATATATCTTTTCTCTTGTTTGACAAATTATCTGTATGCTCTAGTGTTGCATCTTCATTTTGTTGAGGTACTTTTCATTTTCCAATGCTTGCTTGTATGTTTGAAAAGAGTTTCTAAGCTGTCATGCTGGCCGTCGTTATAATGCCATTGAGAGAGCACTGTTTGATAACCATGTACCTGCTGCGTCGGCCAAGTAGCCGTTCTCCCACGTCTCCGGCGGCGCGTCCGTGGCGCCGATCGCCGCCATGAGCGGCAGCAGGTAGCTGACGGCGATGAGCACCACCGCCACCGCGAGCGCCCGCGGGAACGTCCGCTCCGGCCGCTCCACCTCGCCGGCCATGGTGCTCGCGCTGTCCCAGTAGTTGAGGTTCCAGAAGAGCGTGTTGAAGAAGAGCCTCCAGTCTCTCTTCCTCCCCTTCACCCGCGCCGCCCACCGCCGCGGCCGCGTCCTCGGCGCCGCCATCGCCGTCATCAGCACGAACGGCGCCAGCGACACGAACCCCAGGGCGACGGCGCCCCACCCCACAATGCTGAGGCCGGTCAGGTTGAGGAAGGAGAGGAAGACGGTCATGCCGAGCACCGTGCCCGTGCGCGCCCTGCTGCCCGGGACGGCGACGGCCGGTGCGACGCGGCCGAGGTAGTCGGCGACGAGGGCCGGGAACGCGGCGAGGTTGATGACGCAGCTGAGGTACTTCCACGTGCCGAGCAGGGAGCCGGCGAGCGGGCCGAACGCGCGGTCGGCCCAGACGACGAATCCGCCGTTCCCCGGGAGCGCGGCGGCGAGCTCGGCGGTGACGAGCGACACCGGGACGCCCCACGCGAAGGGGAAGGCGAGGAAGCCGAGCAGCGCGAACAGCGGGCCCGCCGCGCGGACCGCCCGCTCGGCGCCGTACGGGCCGCCGGCCACCTCGAAGTAGATGAGGAAGACCAGCGGCAGCAGCGTTAGCTTGCTCCGGTGGTGGCGCTCGGCAGTCGCGCCGCCGCCGCCGCCCTGGCCATGCACGGCGGCAGCTGCTTGGTGATCTTGCCGTTCATCATCTTGTGGCGGCATCGCCGCGGTGGCGCCATGCTCTTCTTGTTGTTGCTCTCGCTGCGATGGTCTCTGGTTCAGTTGGATTTCTTGGTCCATGGCGATCGAGTGAGCTTAATTAATTATACTAGCTAAGTAACACAAGTGCAAGCTAGTTAGTGTGTTCCCAGTGCCCTGCATTCTTGTACGCATCGTGCGTATATAACCTGGTTGATTAAGGTGGAAAGTATTTTTCTGCACCCGGGTGCAATAGCACTCAAGTGGAGAGACGTCAGATTCGCATTAGGATCCATGCGTACACCTGAACATACATTAGTATTTCCCATGTTAAACAGGATCACATATTTGTAAAATGATGCATCATACATATGTACAACTAACCCGGCCCTGTCGTGTCAATTTAGTGGCCTAGAACGAAGTTAGAAAAATGGGCCCTTTAATAAGATGACGTGGCCAGAAGGGCGGCGGAGGCGAATAGGCGATAGCACGAAAGGAAGCCAAAATGATGGAAATTTCTTCACGTAGGTGTGTCTCTTTCTCTCCTGGGCTAATAGGCTTCCTAATTTCTATGGGCTATTATATACAGCATATATGGGGTTGGGCCCCTTCACTTTGTGGGCCCTGTGCGGTGGCATAGCTCAACCCCCTCCCCCTCCTCTCCTGTGGCCGGGCCTGCAACTAACTATTGTATGAGTGAACATACTATTAGGTTGGCTGTAGATGATATGTGTTAACTTTTAAAGATATTAGTTGACAATATTATTAAACTTGCTCTAATATTATTAAACTTGCTTTTAGACTGACTGTAAAAGTTTAATGTAAGAAACTACATGAGCTTATGGAATTATATTCCTTCTTGCATACAGACTTCGTGGGTACACAAGTCTATATATGGTTAGTAACTTTGCACGTGGTTCGGTACAGATGACATGTGTCAGAACGTGCAACTATCGATCAGCCTACTCTATGGCTGTCTAACTGTTCACTGCAGATGTTGGGGCGGCAAAACAAAATGAGAAGAAAAGAGAAAGATGTATGAAAAAATAAAACCATTACCCTAATCATGCGATAAGACTGAGCTTAGTGACCTTCTTGCCAACTTATTATAGCTAGTACTTTTTAATTTATATACTCTTTTCTTAAGTGGTGTCAAGTGTAAAAGTGAACATTTTTCTTCACTTCTTTTGCTATATAGAGTTCATTTCTTCTTTTTTTTCAATTGGTATATACATATTATTTCCGATGGAGGTTCATATCTTTGTCCTAAGATATAGGACCTAATATCGTACAAATATTAGGCTAGTACATATGTATCAAACCTTATACCTACATGTATTAGTCTGATATCAACGGGTATCAGGGCTACTAAGTCTTGTATTGATTGGTATTAGACTTGGTACCAATTGGTATCACATAGGTACCGACGGGTATCAGGAGTAGTAACTCTGGTATCGACGAGTATCAGACCCGATATCGACATGGTACTAATAAGGGTAACAAGTTTGTACTGACCAATATACTCTACCTAGTACCGATCGGTATTAGCTTAGTACCGATGGGTATCAGGAGTACCATGTGTAGCATCGATGGGTATTAGACCTAGGGCCTGTTTGTCACAGCTCCAACTCCAGCTCCACCTCTTCTGGAGCTGGAGCTCAGCCAAACAGTTTCAGCTCCACCTAAAATGGGAGTGGGCTTGGGTGGAGGTCTCTCACAAAATGAACTAGAGAGATGGAGTTAGGTTTAGGTAGCTCTACAACTCCACTTTAGACCCAACTCCTGGAGATAAATTTAGGAGTTAGAGCTCTACCAAACAGGCCCCTAATACCGGCCTGGTACCAATAGAGGGTACAAAGAGTGGTACTAAACGTTATCGGACCTAGTGCTGATTAGTATAGTCTTGGTATCGATATGTATCAGGGGATGATGTCTGATGCCGACTAGTATCGCTCGACACGAGTACCATTTGGAAGGTATATATGTGATGATACTTTTAAGCATCAATTAAGTATCATAGACATGTACTGGTCAAGACTATGAATATATGTGTGGTGAGAACTTGATAATGAGAAAAGAGCTAGATGGAACAACCGAACTAGCCCAGCCGAATGGAGTCGAAACCTCCCACCCTTTGGTCTCTAGAACCAACCAAACTTGACTAGTAGGTTCAGCCCGATAAATACATATCAAGATGGCTTGACACATAATGGATGCATATGGCGTGTGTCAGGCGCTCACGTGTCGGGAGTTGCGTGCTCGCATGGAGTGGGAGAGTGAGTGGACGCATGAGCATTTGAAATGGGGGGTTATACCATTACGGCGGTATAATAGTTGTGCCCTTATAGAAATAGTTTTGCATCCATTACGATTTGGTCTCCGATCAGGTATTAAGATGATCTATCTTAAAGTCGGTGCAAATGCCCTGCGAAAAAAAAAAGAAAAAAAAAGAAAAATCGGTGCAAATGGACAGCATCTGAATTTAGATTCTTAACCTCTTATTTTAGCTGTTCATTTCATATACACAATACGTGCATAAGATCATTTCATTTCTTTTGGCTAGTATGTGTTCATAGGTGATATAAAGAGAGATTTTCTTTTTTTTTTTTTACCTCTCGTCGCCATTAACGGCGGCAAGCGGGAGGTCGACCTCGTGTGCCCACTCGACGCACCTCGTCTCGAAATGGTGGCTCCTCACCTGGTTGGGAAGGTAGGTCAACCAGGCCTTGAGCCCCACGCGCCACGGCAGCGTTCTCCCCTCCGCCTCCCTCCCCACCCTCCACGTCACCTCCTCGGGCAGCTCGTCGCCGGCCACCACCAGCCCCCGCATCTTGCTGAACGCCCTGCCCGGCCCGCCGTACCGCCGCCGCATCCCGTTGCGCGGGTCACCGGCGCCGCCATTGTTGTTGTTGTTGTCGCCGCGCCACGCCGAGATCTCCGTGCCGGTGGCCGGGTCGCACAGCACGCCCTCGAACACGCCGGCGCTGCCCTCCGCCTCCTGCTCCCACCGCCAGCTCCGGTTGCGTGCCCGGGCCGACGACCGCGTCTTGGCCTTGATCCTCGGAGGGACGCCGCCGTTGGCTAGCTTCGTGGCGCCGGCGGCGGCGAAGGCGCCCTTGACGGTGCGCGTCGTCTCGACGTCCTGCTCCGGGTTCCCCGTCGACCGGCCGAGGCTCGGGCCGGTCGCGTACGACGCGCCGAACCTAGGGCCGACCCAGAGGCGGAGACGGGACGGGAAATGGCGCTCGCCGTCCATGGCGTCGTCGTGAGCGTCGCCACCGTCGGCGTCAGCGTCCGCGTCGTCCCTCCGGAACCCGAGCCGCGCGACGCGTACCCGGACGTTGTCGACGCGCACGGCGACGGTCATGAACCTCTCGCCGCGGCGAGCGCGCACGGCGTACTCCAGCTGCGCCACGACCTCCAGCTGCTGGTGCACCAGGCCGTACCTCAGCGCCGGCTCCTCCGGCGCCTCGTGCGGCAGCGCCGTGATGGGCGCCGTCGTCGATGCCGCGCAGGTGACACGGGGCATGGCGAGCACCGGCGCGTATCCTCTCAGAACCCACAGCCCGTGCACCTCGGTGGCGTACGACAGGCACGCCGCGGGGAGCGCGCGCGGGCGCCGTGTCGCCGCCGGCGCCGGCTGATCCGCATCCGCTTGCATCTCCCGTAGCAAGCACAGCTTGGCGAGCATGTAGCCGAGCGACCGCATGAACCGCTCCTCGACGTCCGGGCCGAGGGAGGCCAGGAACAGGGCGAGCGCTGGGCGGCAGTCCACGAGAGCGCGCTGGATGTCGGCGCCGAGAGCTTGGAAGAAGAGAAACCCGGTGTCGGCGGGTGCCTCGGTGGCGCACAGCCAGAAGAGGCGCAGAAGGAGAGTCAGCGAGAAGAATGAGGCGGCAGAATCATTCCCGATGCCGGCGACGATCTCCTCGTCCAACTTCGACTTCGGTGCGCCGCCGACTCCGAGTCCGAGGTTTCCGCTCAAGCAAGAGACGGACGGCGAGAGCGTGATCACCTCGTCGAGCAGCCTCGCCAGCAGCTGCCGCTGCAACGCGACACCGGAGGCGGCCTCAAATCGACCCGACGTCCACAGCACGCGCGCTGCGCCGCCATTGGTGCTGTTCAAGGCGAGAGAGAAATCTACTAGAGTCTTCTCTTCCTCATCACCTTCAGCCAATGCGACGTGGTCGGCCTGCAGGACAATGGACGTGGTGCCGTCAGCGAAGGCGGCAAGGGCGACAACGGCCTGCGGCGGCGGCGGCTCCTCGCCGGCCAGGCCGGCCAGCCACGGCCACACGTCGTCCATGAGATGTGGCAGCGATGGCGTTCCGCGCGCGCGGTGTCTATTGGTTTGTAGGATGACTACGGGCGATGGAGCATGTGTGGTGGTTGCAGTTTGTGGCGCGGAACGGAGGTTTGTAGTGTGGAGCCGCGTGTGCCACAAAAGAGGAGCTGGGTTAGTACGTGGATATGAATATGATCATGTCCGCCTCCTTGTCGCCATTTCATGGATGTCCACTTCACTACAAATGTGACCATTTCAGATTTGAGAGAGACAGACCGTTCAATTTAAACCGCGTCTCTGATAATGAACCACAATCGTACACGGTGATTAATTAGAGGAACAAATATGAAAACGCCAACTTTAGAGCTTCATCCAACCATGTAATTAGTCTTGTACTAGTATAGCTTGTAATTAGTCTTCTACTAGCAAATATTTCGAGTTTCTTACCGTGTTTCATCTTTTCGCAAGACGAAATCTGCCAAAACGGGTTCAGAGTTCAGACTCTACCAGCAGGAGGAGGAGGAGCATCTTGTAGTTGCAGACGATGGTCGGCGGCAACCGCGGTGTTGAACCTGAGCCACTTCCTGGACCTGCACACCCTCATGGCGCCGTGCCAGCCGACGCCGAGGGCCGTGAGCGCGGCGGCGACGGCGGAGACCCTCCACCCGGCGACGGCGACCACGTACGCCAGGAACGCCGACGGCACGAGGCACATGGCGGCGAGCGCGGGGAGCGGCAGCGGGACGCGGTAGGGGCGCTTGAGCGAGGAGGGGCTCTCCTCCCTCGCGCGGAGCCGGAGGAAGGCGGCGAACTCGAGCAGCGCGCCGAGGCTGTAGAGCAGGTTGGCGGTGGCGACGACGTCGTCGAAGCCGAGGAAGGAGACGGCGACCGAGACGGCGGCGGAGGCGGCGACGGCGACCCACGGGGTGGCGGATCGTCCGGGGCCGCGGCGGGCGAAGACGGAGGGGAGGAGGCCCAGCTCCGCCATGCCGAGGAGCTGGAACGCGCCGCTGCTCAGCTGCGCTTCGAACAACCCGACGGAGGAGAGCACCGCGCCGGCCTCCGTCCAGTACTTGAGCCACCGCCCGCCGATGATGCCTGCATCGAAAATCACGTCAAATCAGACGGCCAATCTGTAAAACTTACATGGGCTGGGCTGAGATTAAATCGAGCCTAACATGTTCATATTTTACGGGGAATAAGTCCGTCCCTCAACTTTACACCGAGTTTTTTTTTTTACATCCCTTATCCTCAATATCAAAAATCTTCATCCCTAGACTGTATAAAAGCGTCCAATTTAGGTCTATAAGAGTATAGACACCTGATTTCGCTGACGTGGCATCCCAGTCAGAAAAATAAAAAAAAAATAAAGTATGCGGGGCCCACATGTATATGGCGGCGGCGGCGGGCAAGCGCACGACGGGCGAAGCAAGCAGGGGCAGCGGGCGAGCACGACGAGCGAGCGTGTGGCAGGCGAAGCAGGCAGGGGTGGCGGGGCGACAAGGCAGCACCGGGATCAGGGTGCTCATCGGTGTCATCCCCCTGCTGCCCCAGCGCCTTCTCGTCGATGTCACCGTGGTCGTCGTGGGAGAGGGGGGGAGAGGATGCCGGTCGCGCTCCTCCATTTATCTGGCCCCATGTCGTCGTTGTCGTGGGAGAGGGAAGAGAGGTGGCTGGCACGATGACATCGCTGGCGGCGAGAGGCGGAGGGGATGACGCGCAAAATGGTGGGCACGCGCGGCCGACGCTCGTGTAGTGTTCGCGCCGCCCCGGGAAGCGGAGCAGGTCAATGTGGATCTCCTCACGAAGCGGAGCAGGGGGCAGGCGTCACCGGAGTTGGGTGGCGACGGGGCGCCAGCAGCTGCTGCCGCCGCTCTCGTTCGCCGCCACCACTCTCGTCTACCACCGCCGCTCTCGCCTGCTGCCCCTGCATGCTTCGCCCACCCCCCTTGGGTACTGACATGTGGGCCCAGGGTTTTTATTATTTTCCAAATCAAATTGCCACGTAAGCGTCATGTCAATGCCACGTTAGAGGATGACCGAGTAAAATTAACCACATAGCAGCTACATCAACTGTAATCGCCATCCAAACCTCCTTGGACTTATTTTGCACCGGTTTTGACAGCTGAGGAATTGTTGTATCCGGTTTTCCGGTTGAAGGACGAAAATCGGATTCGCTAACAAGTTAAGAGATCTCATATGAACTTATTCCTGTTGATAATGCTATCCTTGGGCCAAATCAGCCATCAATTGCACATTTATCTCCGGCCCAGCCCAGTCGGATTGCGCACAACATATAAAGTGGGAAGGGGTCTTACTATTTACGTGCTGTACTGAAATAATACCGCAATTCTTCAATTTCTCCTTGTATATTTTAACAAAAACCATTTTAAGATGCAGGGTATGTTAGATTTTGATCTCTGGCTAACGGGTTTGAGAATGTGTGGTGGGTTTGGTCCACTCGAGCAACGCGCTTACATGACAGAACAGAGTTGTCAGCTCGCACACAACCTCAAAAATCTCATGCGGCAATCGGTTCGTGCACCTAATCTATTAACTTATTAAAGAAATAAAAAAAAGTCTCCATGTTCGCTCCCACGGTCTAGAAATTCTCATATTAATCGGAGAAAAAAAAACAGAGTCTATATAGAAATATAATTTAGAAATAACTGAAAATCGGAATTAAAAATAAGGAATATTAAAAGAGGAGACTAGAGTCCATATAAAAATACAATTAAGAAATAATAGAAATTCGGAATTAAAAATAAGAAATATTATAAGTAGAGTATAAAGTCTGTATAGAATACAATTAAGAAATAATATAAATTCGGAATTAAAAATAAGAAATATTAGAAGTAGAGTATAAAGTCCATATATAAATACAATTAAGAGATTATAGAAATTCATAATTAAAAATAAGGAATATTAGAAGTAGAGTATAGAATCCATATAGGAATTTAAAACTAACTAAAATTCGAAATAAACATAATAAAAGTTTTAAAACTAACTAAAATTCGGAATAAACATAATAAAATTAAAAGTAGAGTTTAGAGTTTGTATAAAAATACAATTTACAAATAACTAAAATTCGAAATTAAAAAAAACATGGGAAGAAGAGTCTAAAATCAATATAGGAATACAATTTAGAAGTAACTGAAATTCGAAATTAAAAATTAAAGAATATTGAAAGACGAGTTTAGAGTCCACATAGAAATACAATTAGAAATAATAAAAATTCAGAATTAAAAATAAATAATATTGCAATAAGAGCCTAGAGTCTATATAGAAATACAATTTACAGATAACGGAAATATGGAATTTAAAAAAAATATTGAAAGACGAGTCTAGAGTCCATATAGGAATATAATTTAGAAATAACTAAAAGTTGATATTAAAAATAATTAATAACTAACACGTACATAAAATACAATATGAATATTTATATAAATTTCAATATGAATTAAAAATAAGGAATATTGAGAGAAGGGTCCATATAAGAACCCAATACGAGATTAATTAATATTCGGAATAAAAATAAAAATAAAATCCGAAATTAGCAAAATTAAAAGAAGAGTTCAAGTAGAAATACAATTTAAAATTAATTAAAATTCGAAATTTAATATAAGCAATATTGAAAGAAGAATCTATATAAGAACCCAATACGAGATTGATTAATATTCAAAATAAAAATAAAATAATATCCAAAATTAGAAAAACTAAAAGAGAGTTTAAGTAGGAATACAATTTTGAAACAACTAAAATTAAAAAAAATATTAAAAGAACACTATATGGTATTAATTAAAATCTGAAAAAAATAAATTCTGAAATTTGAAAAAAAATAGGAAATATTTCAATTAGGAATACAATTTATAAATAACTAAAATTCGTGAAAAAAAATAAATACTATTGAAAGAAAAGATCACCTAAAACACATGATGAGATAATTCAAGTAACAGGCCTATAAAGGAGTAGAGCGGTGGCGGTTGATACGATATATAAAAACTGTTAATAAAACATCAAATAGAATCCTAATGACGATTAAAAGGAGGAACGATAGGCAAGTCGTGAAGCAAATGGGTAAGGCAGTTGTCGGGACTTCTAGAAAGTAAAAAAATAAACCTCATTGATAACCATATTCGATTTTTAAAATCTCAATGATAATAAAAAAGAGAAGCAGCGGGCGGGGTGTATAGGAGTAGTAGAACAGCCGACGGTTGGGGGACTTCTATAAAATAAAAAAAAATGAATTCCAACGATAGTTATGTTCGATTTTTAGAATCCCAATGACAATAAACAGTAGGCGGGTATAGTGGCATCGTTTGACGAGACTTCTAAAAATTATAAAAAATAAAACCCAATAAGATCATAATCTCTACAAACTACAAGGTCCAATTTTTAAAGGTCCAGAACTTCTAAAAAGTAAAAAAAAAATCTAATGATAATCATGTTCGATTTTAAAATCTTAATGACAATAAATAAGGGAGGCAGCGGACAAGCCATAAAGGAGTACAATGGCAAAGTCGCTGACGGTTTGGCGGGACTTCTAGAAAGTAAAAAAATAAACCCGAATGATAATTATGTTCAAAATTTAAAATCCTAATGACAATAAAGAGAAAAGACAGTGGATGGGTCATAGAGGAGTATAATTGCAGTGTTTGACGGGATTTCTAAAAATTATAAAAACGAAACCAATGAGACAATAAACTCTAAGAACTATATGATCCAATTTTTAAAGGTTTCAAAGAGAATGAATAGAAATAGTGGTAGATCGAGCAAGCAAATAAAGAAGGATATGACTGAAGTAAGGGGTAGCATAGCAGCTGATGTGACTTTTAAAAACTATATAATTAGAAATACGAGGATGATAAGGTTTGGTCTTTTAAAGTCTTAAGAGAACGAGATATCTATTTAATAAATTTTAAGTAAAATCATACTGAAAAATATATGATTTTATTTGGGTACTAGACGCGCAATTGCGCGGCCCACCTAGCTAGTTATACTAATAATATCTAGTCAAGTATTATGTATATTATATCATTAGATTAATATTTTTAAAAATACTTTTATGTGATACTAATTTTATAGTTATCGATGACATAATATGAAATAAATGAATGTTCAAAGTATGTTATTTAAGGTCATGCAAAAATATATACCCCTACTCCTTATGATTTACTCCCTTCGTCCCTAAATATTTGACGCTGTTGATTTTTTTAAACATGTTTGACCATTCATCTTATTTTAAAAAAATTAAGTAATTATTAATTCTTTTCCAATCATTGATTCATTGTTAAATATACTACTACTATTCAAGTTTTTTTTAATAATATTCGTAAAAGTTTTTAATAAGACGAACGGTCAAAAGTATTTTAAAAAGTCTAACATACAGCGTCAAATAGGGTCGCTTCAGAACAGAAGGAATAGTTCCGTGCTAGTAGAATTTACTGTTTGTTCTTTACCCATTTTGGCATTGACTCGTTGGTTGTTGCCCTCTACTGTGGTGTTGCCTTGATATTTGCGATATACTGCTACTGTATACTGTATGGATAATGGAAACACATATTCGAACCATCGAATTACAGATTTCGTGTGTGAACAGTGAGACGAATTTATTAATCCTAATTAGTCCATCATTAGCAAATATTTACACCTAATTAGTCTATCATTAGCAAATATTCACTGTAGCACCACATTATCAAATCATGGCGTAATTAGTCTTAAAAAATTCATCTCGCAATTTACATGCAAACTGTACAATTGGTTTTTTTTTTCGTCTACATTTAATGCTCCATGTATGTACTGTCGAAACATTTTATATGACAAACAAGTTGAAAGTTTGAAGGGAAACACAACGTACAGTGAATTGTAGTTTTGGTAGAGTGGAATACTTGTAGCTGGTCCCTTGAGATTCCTCACAAGCTTCGTCGCTGTAAGGGCATCCACAATGTGGTGTAAAAGTAGTTCATAAGCAATAGAATATTTTATTCAGCCATCTATAACCATTGTGCAACTAGTCCATATGGAAAAAATAACAAAAGATACCCATATGCATATGGACTACCCATATGGAATAAATTATATTATCTATCTCTACTCCTCTCTCTTCTTCTATTGATACCTTGTATCTATATACACTGTGGAGATTGCTATAGGGAAAAACAATTTATATAGGTCTCATCTATATGGATCACTTTGACATATACATTGGTGATGCTCTAACCCATCTTGTCGAGAGTGGTGTTTTTCCTTTCTTTTTTTTATAAGATTGAGAATTGAATGGAACGCTGAAGAGCCGAATAGATGAATGATTGAACTGGCATTGTCATTCGCGATCATATGGGTGACGTGCTCCTGACTTCATGGAATATGTATCGCAGTTGTCAGTGGGCCGAGGAAGCAGAAGCGTTTGCGTGCAGAAACGGGCTTCGGCTAGCAGCAGAATGGATTCAGACGCCGGTTATCCTGGAAACTGACAGTGCCAACGTTAAGGCTAGCCTGTTGTGGCAGACTATCCAGGAAATTAAGGCTCTGTTTACTTCGTGTGCCAAATTTTTTTTAAATATATGAACACATATTTTAAGTAATATTAAAAACATTTTGTATTGATACTTTTTAAAAAATTATAGTGTCTTTTGTATTGGGAGAAAAAGAAAAAGAAAAAAAAAGAGAAAAAGGACCCCGATCGGGGAGTAACGCGCCCAGCTTTAAGTGGAAGCGTGTGGGATGGGGTGACGGGATGGTGTGAGCCGGTTGGGTTGGACTGAGAGGGTCGAGGAGGGGTTGGGCTATGACGGGGTGTATAATAGTTATTCTGACTCGTGTCGAATTAGATAAGAGCAACGTATAACCAACTCAAATGTAAATGATGTATTAAAATTTAGACGAAAACATCATCAATTTTTGTATAATAATATAATAATAATTGAGAAAATAATGGCCACTTCTTCCACCAAGAAAATGTAAGGTTGGATCTTTTTCATATGATGAGTAAATAACTCATAAAGTAATAAACAACGGCGACAATTACCGGTACGGCGATCTGCCGGAGACATCATGTGTGTTTTGTTTGTTGATAAAAGAAGCTGTGACATCATCAATATCGTAATCGCGTCAGCGTATATACGTACACACGTACTACGTACCTGCTGCGTCAGCCAAGTAGCCGTTCTCCCACGCCTCCGGCGGCGCGTCCGTGGCGCCGACCGCCGCCATGAGCGGCAGCAGGTAGCTGACGGCGATGAGCACCACCGCCACCGCGAGCGCCCGCGGGAACGTCCGCTCCGGCCGCTCCACCTCGCCGGCCATGGTGCTCGCGCTGTCCCAGTAGTTGAGGTTCCAGAAGAGCGTGTTGAAGAAGAGCCTCCAGTCTCTCTTCCCCTTCACCTGCACCCGCGCCGCCCACCGCCGCGGCCGCGTCCTCGGCGCCGCCATCGCCGTCATCAGCACGAACGGCGCCAGCGACACGAACCCCAGGGCCACCGCGCCCCACCCGACAATGCTTAGGCCGCCCAAGTTGAGGAAGGAGAGGAAGACGGTCATGCCGAGCACCGTGCCCGTGCGCGCCCTGCTTCCCGGGACGGCGACCGCCGGGGCGACGCGGCCGAGGTAGTCGGCGACGAGGGCCGGGAACGCGGCGAGGTTGATGACGCAGCTGAGGTACTTCCACGTGCCGAGCAGGGAGCCGGCGAGCGGGCCGAAGGCGCGGTCGGCCCAGACGACGAAGCCGCCGTTCCCCGGGAGCGCGGCGGCGAGCTCTGCGGTGACGAGCGACACCGGGACGCCCCACGCGAAGGGGAAGGCGAGGAAGCCGAGCAGCGCGAACAGCGGGCCCGCCGCGCTCACGGCCTGCTCGGCGCCGTACGGGCCGCCGGCCACCTCGAAGTAGATGAAGAAGACGAGCGGGAGTAGCGTGAGCTTGGTCTGGTGGTGGCGTTCGGCTGTCGCGCCGCCGCAGCCATGCCTGGCGACAGCTGCTTGGTGCCCTTGCTGTTCATCATCTTGTGGCGTCGCCGGCGCCGGCGCCGGTGCGGTGGCGCCGCCATGTTCTTGTGCTTGTTGCTGTCGCTGCGGCGATGGCCTCTGGTTCAGTTGGATTTCTTGGTCCATGGTGAGCTCACTCATGCGAGCTTACTTAGTTGCTAGTGTTCTCTTCATTCGTGTTTTTATAACCATAACCTGGTCGGCCAATACGATCTGACCTTAACGAGGCGATCTGAATTTAAATCGTGCCGAGTTTTTGGACATTTAAATCTACACCACTTATGCCGTATCGCCACGAAAACGCTACCGATCGCGTGATCACTTTCGTACATACGGAGGACATACAGATATGAAAAATCTATATGTTATAGTATAAAAAGATGCCCGTGCGTTACACTCAGTCAAAGGAAAAAAAGTGGTAGCGAGTGGGTGGGAGCATAAAGCCACCAAGTTAATTGAGGTTATTATAGGTGAATTGAATCTTCGTGGTGAAAAAAAAAAGACGCTAACATAACAATTATTTGTTGTTCTAAATCCACTGATATGGATGATTATAAGAAAACTATTAATACCATTTTAAAATAAAATTATGTATTACAGACTAAAGTTTGAAAGCATAAAAAGAATTTACTCTTATCATGTATTATTATGAGTCGGTTGTAATGCATAGTTATTTTTTTGGTGATAAACACTTTTTTTTTCAAATTGTAAAGAGTAGCTATAGTAGAAGAAATGTTTTTGGCTGGCTATCAGATCAAGCTCACTGTACTCCAATCACATAATCGCTTTCACTCTAAAAAGTTCAGAAGGAGATCGAACAATGAATAAAGCTTGCATCCCTCGTTTTTCTATCCATTGCCTTGTTTCCGCTCACTAGCTCTCTGGCCGAATCTCCAATGGGGAAGTTCACGCTTCCCGCTAAAGGAGTTTTACCCTCCGACAATATCCTTCATTAATAGAAAATAGTATTGATAGGTGGACAATTAGAAAGTATTGAAAAAATAAAAAAATTTAATTTAGGGGTTGATGATATTTAAGAGGTAGAAATAATCAACTTATTTTCAAATCAAAATAGAGAGTATGACACTGTTAACTTTTGGAAACAATTTGTTTAATCATTTATCTTATTAAAAAGTTGGCGTAAATATGAAAAAAGTAAGGCATACTTAAAATACCTATTATGATAAAACAAATAAATACAAAATAAATAATGATGGTTTTAGAAAAAAAACAAAATAAATTATGCTCACATAGTTTTCTAATAAAATGAATTATTAAACCTAATCTTTAAAAAGCCAACTAGGTGGCGTATATATTCGATAAAGTAAATTACACTAACAGTCCCTAAACTTGTTCGCCTGTGTTGTCTAGGTCCTCGAACATTGAGGGCTCCTTTGAAATGCAGGATTAAAAATAGGAAGAAATAGAAAAAACACATAATTTTAATAGGAATACAAGTGCAAAACAAATGATTATAAAATATAGAAAAACACATGAATCGTTGTTTGATTTGTCCACAGGAATAGGACGAGAGAATAGACTCAGGAAATTTTTCAAGAGGTTGAAGTTTTTGCTAAGTTTTCTCCAAAATCTATATGTAATATATGTAATGAGCCATTCCTTAGTAATTTCGTAGGATTTGGAAAGTTCCGGTCCTTTGTATCGAAGAGGTTATATGATTTGAATCCTATAAAATTTCTCCCTAAATTCATTGATTTGAAGGGTCCAAATTGTTTTTTAAGTCCCCAACCTTTTGAGAGTGTGTTATTCCAGTCCCAAATTACAATGACCCATTTAGGATCCTCTCGCATGGCAGATAAACATGAACATTGACTCATTTTGTTTTATCTTTTATCTCCTCTTCTTCCTTCCTATTCGTGTGGGAAAAAGAGAAAAAAGAAAAGAAGACAAGGGAAATGTGGAGGAGATGAAAAAAAATTTGAGACCAGAATGTTTACATGGAATGTCACTTTAGTGTCTATGTAGCATGTCACTTAAGCGCCACATAGGATCGTGGAGTGGTCATGGCAATATGGAATACTTATGACACTCTAATTAGTTCGAGGACATAAAAATATAATGGGGGCAATTTTGTTCTTACCCCTATTTTCACATTCAATTGTGGTTTTGCTCCTGTTTTTTTGGGATTTTTGTTTTCCCCCATTTGTTTGGAATAAGTCAAATTTTACTCCTACTTTGGATGGTTAAGTTGATGGTGTCCAGTTGTTGGCAAAAAGACATTTATACCCTTACTTGCTATTGCACATTTGCCCCTATATTTATTCATCAGTAATCGTGCAATTTTCTCTCATTTTGCTCATGCAGTTAGCAACTTGATTTTTTTAAAGATATTTTATACCAAATGATTTTTTTACGAACATTGATGAACATAACAATTCCGAAGAATATCAGCAAAATTTTGAAACAAATCACCACGTTCAGACATCAGTGTACTAGCTATAGTTCGTACGGTTACTTCAATTCACTGCACTGAGCTAGTACTATTAGATCATTCCCAACCCAATGACTAGGATGGTGTCCATAACATTAAATAAGCTGCCACCTAGAATGAAAAATGATATGACAAGTGAATAAATGAGGAAAGAGAAGGAAATCATGTCTTGCATGAGACATGATTTCTACACAACATCCAAGGCATCATGTGTGATAAGTAGCATTAAATTTAAGTGTGGAATAATGGTGTTTGCATTAGAAGAGTAGCGTTTAGTACTTGATAATGTGGAGTTTATGGAAACTATGTTTAATGTCTTGGGTTGGGAATGGTCTTATCCAGCCAGACGAGGAGATGCTGGGCGGTGCTATTCCCAGCCGGGGCCCGGCGCTGCCGTTGAGAACCATTATATCGCTCCAAGAGCACGACATATATTAGGGGTCTGTTGAGATCCCTGGAAAAAAATTATACCTTGTCACATCGAATATTTGGACACATTCATAGAGTATTAAATATAAATGAGAAAATAACTTATTGCACAGATTGCATGTAAATTGCGAGATGAATGTTTTAAGCTGATAATGTAGTGTTACAGTAAATATTTTCTAATGATAGATTAATTAGGCTTAATAATTTCGTCTCACAGTTTATAGGCGGATTCTATAATTTCTTTTATTATTAGACCATGTTTAATACTTCAAATGCGTGCCCGTATATTTGATGTGATACGCCAAACCCCTGATCTAAACACAACCTAGTTTGATGCTATATGTGTTAGGAAAGTTTATCTCTCGGCATGAAAATCGAGAGGAAATCTCGGATGGCCGTTTTCCACCCGGTGCCTACGGGATTAACGCGATTCAATTTCCATAATTACGTGATTATGCGCATTGATCGGTAGCGCCAAATCTTTCCATATTTTGGATTACCCCCGATCTCCCTCAGCGCCATACTAATAGGGGAGGCCGGTGTCATGGTGAGATGACGATCTCTTCACGACCTTCTTTTCCCCGAAAATCCCAAAAACCCTATCCGATCAATTGAGCGCTGGAGGGAGAACGTGTGGTGTTTCCGGGACAGCGTAGGTGGCGACCAGAAGGCCGCCGCTACCCCGCAAGTGATCGGCGGCGACCCCTTCGGGATCAAGCCGGTGCTCACACTGCTACTGCTACCACTACTACCTCTACACCGACAAGAACAGGGAGAATCGCATCAATGGCTTCAAACAACGGTCAGTAACCTAAGGATTCCGTATTAGGGTGATCATGTTAGGCTTAGCACTTATGTCTTAGTAGATCGTAATTTCTACATTTGGCATCAGAGCCATTGCTTTAGTCTCATGATCCCATCATCCCGATTTGAAGCTTAATGCCATGATCTTGCTTCTGTATAAGTCGGTTTGATGAAATTTTCCTCATGTTTAGTGTTCTGTTAATAATTAATTAGGCCAAGATTAAGGCTTATTTACCACTGCTCAAGGCCAATTAGTTCATGTTTATGTTGTTTAATCATTTAAGGCTTGGGTAGCAATTAGAAGGAGGTGAATTTCGGCGGATAGTAACAATCCCCAAATTTTCCCCAAAATTTCAAAACCCTAATTTGAGAAATTCCCCAAATAAGAACCGTAAAAATTCCCGGCGGATTAGCAAATAACATACCGACATTACGACCCTCACTGTCGTCGCCGCGCGTGGCATCAGCTCGCCCGCGCGCTCGGTGGAGTCCTCGCCGTCGTCCTGGACCGGCCTCGCGCCTGCTTCCCGTGGGCCGCGCGAGGTCGAGGCTCGCTGCCATGGCCCCGGCTGCGCACGGAGGAGAACCGGGACGGCAGGCACCGGCACGGCATTAGACCGTGCGGCATCAGCCCGCCGCACGGGGCACCGCCGACCGCGGCCCTCTACGCCGCGCGTCGTCGCCGCGCAGCCCCGCTGCCGTCGCCGCTGTGCCCTGCCGCCACCGCCTCCCGGCGCGCTCCGCCACGCCTCGCACTGTTAACAGTGAAATTTGGTAAGCCCGGAGTAGTCATCGGCTGAGAGTCAGCATCGGCTTCGAAGTCCTGAGATTAGCTGATGTGAATTGTCAAGTCATCAGTAGTCGGATTCCTGCTATATTCGGTTAAGGAAATCAATCTACTAAAGGAAGCTTATCCCTAAGTGACCGAGTTTAAAGAGGATGCGGCATGGCAGTTTATCTATTAATTAGGAATAGTTTGTTAGTTTCCTTTTATCTTTAGGAAAGTATGTTTAGTGTCTGATAAGGACTTTTTATTTTTCTTTTTTCTTTAGGTTAGTTTCTTTCTTGTCCGACAAGGACTTGTATCAACCCATGGGTATAAATATGTACACCCGGGGTCTATGTAATCTATCTTCACGATCAATGCAATTCGGCGCATCGCCACCCTTTTTACTTCTACTTTTGTTTTTTAAGTTCCGACGGAACTTGGCATCGGTGTTCGATCTCTGGCGAAAGGGTAAGTCCAATGTTCCGTCGGCCCAGGCAATTGTATCGTTTACATCGGCGTCGTTCAATGCTGCATCAGTACATTCGACCTCTTGGATTGCTCTGGTTTGGATGATATAATTGCCTATCTATTTATCATGTCTCTGTTAATCTAGTCTTAGCATATCAATTTAGGTCTATCGGCTGTCTCTTGCTTTAGGGTTCCTGCCGGTATCGGCTAAATCGCGTTGCTAGATTAGATTAGCCTAGGCATCTACCACCGTGAAAATCAGTCAACGGCTTGATTCTCTAGATATTGTGTTTCTTTTCATACTTAGTGCTGCATCAGTTAAGTTTGATCTACTAAGTCGTGCTTAGAACCATAATCTCTAGCCTGCTTATTGATTGCCAATAAGGGTTTCATCGGGGTTTCAGCCGATGAGTTATCTGGACGTTGCATCGGCTCATAAGGATTGCATATACATATAAGTTGGATTTAGCCGATGACAACAAAGGTTTCATTGTTTAATCCAATCTTGTGGATTTCATGACATCGGACCTCTAGCCGATGGGTGCTTTAACCTTCGGATCAATACTTGTTCTACTATATCATATTGTTAGCCGATTGGTTTCTACTGGATTATATTGCTATATTACATCATCATCAGCCAATTGCCTTTATATCATTATCTACATTTGACATATAGCCGATTGCTTAAACCCTATCGCTATCGGCTGGTATCGGCATTGGCTGTTATCGGCTATCGGCTGGAACTACTCCATCGGCTTGTCAGCCGATTGGCTGTTTTGATCTACTATTTACATATCTTGTCACTTGCAGGATCAAACTGACTGGCACGCCCGCATCTCATTAATCTTTGGATTTGCACAGGAGCTAAGCAGATCACCCAAACCGTTGACTGATTTTCAGGGTGGTAGATGTCTAGGCTAATCTAATCTAGCAACGCGATTTAGCCGATACCGGCAGGAACACTAAAGCAAGAGACAGCCGATAGAGCTAAATTGATATGCTAAGACTAGATTAGCAGAGACATGATAAATAGGAAGGCAAATATATCATCCAAACCAGAGCAGTCCAAGAGGTCGAATGTACTGATGCAGCCTTGAACGACGCCGACGTAAATGATACAATTGCCTGGGCCGACGGAACATTGGACTTACCCTTTCGCCGGAGATCGAACACCGATGCAGCCCCGCGTCAGGTGCCAAGTTCCGCCGAAACGTAAAAAACAAAAGTAGAAGTAAAAAGGGTGGCGATGCGCCAAATTGTATTGATCGTGAAGATAGATTACATAGACCCCGGGTGTACATATTTATACCCATGGGTTGATACAAGTCCTTGTCAGACAAGAAAGAAACTAACCTAAAGAAAAAAGGAAAATATAAAGTCCTTATCCGACACTAAACACATTTTCCTAAAGATAAAAGGAAATTAATAAACTATTCCTAATTAATAGATAAACTGCCATGCCGCATCCTCTTTAAACTCGGTCACTTAGGGATAAGCTTCCTTTAGTAGATTGATTTCCTTAACCGAATATAGTAGGAATCCGACTACTGACGACTTGACAATTCTCATCGGCTAATCTGTGTTGACGAAAAAATCGAACACACCGGCCTGAGAGATATGCTTAGCTCCTGTGCAGGTCCAAAGATTGATGAGATGCGGGCGTGCCAGTCAGTTTAATCCTGCAACCGACAAGATATGCAAATAGTAGATCAAAACAGCCAATCGGCTGACAAGCCGATGGAGTAGTTCCAGCCGATAGCCGAAAATAGCCGATGCCGATACCAGCCGATAGCGATAGGGTTTAAGCAATCGGCTATATGTCAAATGTAGATAATGATATAAAGGCAATCGGCTGATGATGATGTAATATAGCAATATAATCCAGTAGAAACCAATCGGCTAACAATATGATATAGTAGAACAAGTATTGATCCGAAGGTTAAAGCACCCATCGGCTAGAGGTCCGATGTCATGAAATCCACAAGATTGGATTAAACAATGAAACCTTTGTTGTCATCGGCTAAATCCAACTTATATGTATATGCAATCCTTATGGGCCAATGCAACGTCCAGATAACTCACCGGCTGAAACCCCGATGAAACCCTTATTGGCAATCAATAAGCAGGCTAGAGATTATGGTTCTAAGCACGACTTAGTAGATCAAACTTAACTGATGCAGCACTAAGTATGAAAAGAAACACAATATCTAGACAATCAAGCCGTTGACTGATTTTCACGGTGGTAGATGCCTAGGCTAATCTAATCTAGCAACGCGATTTAGCCGATACCGGCAGGAACCCTAAAGCGAGAGACAGCCGATAGACCTAAATTGATATGCTAAGACTAGATTAACAGAGACATGATAAATAGATAGGCAATTATATCATCCAAACCAGAGCAATCCAAGAGGTCGAATGTACTGATGCAGCCTTGAACGACGCCGACGTAAACGATACAATTGCCTGGGCCGACGGAACATTGGACTTACCCTTTCGCCGGAGATCGAACACCGATGCCAAGTTCCGTCGGAACTTAAAAAACAAAAGTAGAAGTAAAAAGGGTGGCGATGCGCCGAATTGCATTGATCGTGAAGATAGATTACATAGACCCCGGGTGTACATATTTATACCCATGGGTTGATACAAGTCCTTGTCGGACAAGAAAGGAACTAACCTAAAGAAAAAAGGAAAATATAAAGTCCTTATCGGACACTAAACACACTTTTCCAAAGATAAAAGGAAACTAACAAACTATTCCTAATTAATAGATAAACTGCCATGCCGCATCCTCTTTAAACTCGGTCACTTAGGGATAAGCTTCCTTTAGTAGATTGATTTCCTTAACCGAATATAGCAGGAATCTGACTACTAACGACTTGACAATTCTCATCGGCTAATCTCAGGACTTCGAAGCCGATGCTGACTCTCAGCCGATGACTACTCCGGGCTTACCAAATTTCACTGTTAACACGCGCGTGCCGCCGCCGCCTCATGCTGCGCGCCCCCTCCGCCGCGAAATCGCCGCCGCCGCCTCTTTTCGGAGAGAGAGAGAGTTGGGGAAAAGATTTTTTTTTAGTGTTACAGCCGGCGGCTATATGTTTTCCGATTCGGGATAAATCCAAACCGTCTATTACATCAAACGGCTGAGATCGATCTCGCCACGGGCCGCGCTGTGCATTATGGGCCGCATGCGTTAAGGTCCCAAGCTGGCCGGGCTGATGCTATAATGTGTACTTGGCCATTTTCTCTTTTCGATTTCCCTTTAAGTATTTTTATTTACAGATTTGCATTAGTACCTTTTTGGATTGCTTAAAAATTGCTGAAAAATTATGAAAAAATTTATGACTGTTTATAAATTAATTCTAGCTAAATGGAACCAATGAGAAATTTGGCTAGATATTTGTTTTTTCATGATGTGAATTTATTTTTTGACCAACGTTGATTATAAATTCACGAAAATTTATTTATGATTATGTTTCCCAAAATTATTTCTGCCCAACGGTGATGTAATTAGGGGAATTTATTTCTGTTTAATTATGTAATTAATTGAGCCAACGCATATTAATTGCATATATGTACTTATGAATATTTTTTCTTCATGATTTTTCAGCTTTTGGTCAGATCTGACTCATTGAGCCTCTTAATGGGCTAAGTGGAAGGCTGACGTGTTACTCAACTTAGGCATACTCGATTATGATTATGCCATTAGAGAGGACCGTCCTGAGGAACCTTTTAGTGTTGAGCACGATTATGAGGAGAAACTGAAGTTATATCGTGAGAAAACTATTGAATGGGAGAAGTCCAATAGGATTTCTCTCATGTACATCAAGAGTGCCATATCAAATGTCATTATTGGTGGTATTGAGGACTCTGATGATGTTAAGACATACTTAGAAAACATTGATAGGAACTTCAGGAGTTCTTCTAAGTCTTATGCTAGCTCTATAATTAAGCGCCTAACGTCCATGCGCTATAATTATAAAGATGGTGTGAGAAAGCACATTATGCAGATGGGTGCTATGAATGGAGAGCTTAAGAGTATGGACATGGGAATTAATGATGATCTTCTAGTCCACTTTATCTTGAGTTCACTTCCTTCTGATTTTGAGTCTTTCATTATTAACTATAATAATCAGAGGGATAAGTGGTCCATTGAAGAACTCATTTCTCATTCTGTTGAGGAGGAGGATCGTCAGAAGGCTGACAAATAGAAGCATAAGGATCAGCTGAACCTCCTTCATGGTGCTAAGGGCAGTAAGAAAAAGTTCTATCAAGGGGAGTCCAGCAACTCCCAAAACAAGAAGAAGAAGCCCAACACTCCTTCCACTCAGGCTTCTAATGGTGCTCATAAGGGCAAATCTCAGGTTCCAGCAGGTCAGAACTCTGCTGGTAAGTTCCTTTGCAAGTTTTGCGAGGCAGAAGGTCATGCACAGAGGGACTGTGAAGGCTTTTGGGCTTGGCTTGCTAAGAAAGGTACTAATGTTGATATTGTCTCTAATGTTGATGAATTACTTTACGTTGAATTTTCTCATAAATCATGGTGGATTGAGTCAGGTGCCACTGTGCACGTTGCTAACTCATTACAGGGATTCCGTTCCGTAAGGACGCTAAGAAAGGGGGAGCGGATCCTAAGAGTGGCTGATGGAGCTGAAATTAAAGTGATGGCCGTTGGGGAGCTTCATCTTCGACTTCCAAGCGGCAATAATCTTTTACTTCATGATGTTCTTTATGCTCCCTCTGTTAAGAGGAACCTTATTTCTGTAATGGTTTTAACGAACAGTGGTTATGATTGTAATTTTTCTAAGGACAAATGCTTTATTAAGTATAATAATATTGATATTGGTCTTGCTAGTGTGCAAGACAAGCTCTGTTTGCTCTCTTTGGATAATCATATTATGAATATATTGAATGCATGTAATGATAATGAGACGTCTTCAAAATTGTGGCACTGTCGTTTAGGCCACATTTCTAAGGGGAGAATGGAGCGTCTCATTAAGGAAGAGATACTTCAACCCTTAGATTTTTCAAATGCGGATCATTGCTTAGATTGTATTAAGGGAAAATTCACTAAAAAAAAATAAGAAAGGAGCTACTAGGAGCAGTGTCCATTAGAGATAATCCACACGGATATATGTGGACCGTTCCCAGTAACATCTGTTGATGGATATGACTCGTTCATTACCTTCACAGATGATTTCTCCCGTTATGGATATGTTTTCCCCATTATAGATAGATCTGAATCACTCGATAAGTTTAAATATTCAAAGCTGAGGTTGAAAATCAGCATAATGCAAAAATTAAGGTAGTGAGATCATATCGAGGAGGAGAATTTTATGGGAGACATACTCCTTATGGGCAAAGTTCTGGTCCATTTGCCCAATACCTTCATATACATGGAATAATTGCCCAATATTCCATGCCTAGAGAACCACAACAAAATGGAGTGGCTGAGCGTCGCAATCGTACACTTATGGACATGGTACGGAGTATGCTTAGACATTCTACTTTGTCTGTGAATTTATGGATAGAGGCACTTAAAACAGCTGCACACATACTCAATCGAGTTTCAAGTAAGTCGGTACCCAAAACACCTTATGAATTATGGACCGGAAGAAAACCGACATTAAATTATTTACGTGTGTGGGGTTGTCGTGCTGAGGCAAGAATATTTAATCCACAACTAAAGAAATTAGATCCTAAGACTGTAAGCTGCCATTTTATCGGATACCCTGAGACATCTAAGGGGTACCGATTTTATTGCCCGGACCGTGTCACTAAATTTGTGGAAACAAGACACGTCGTATGCTTAGAAAATAATGAAGTCTTGGGGAGCTCACAGGAAAGTGTTAACGACCAAATTTGGTAATCCAAGGATCAGATGTGGAGGAGGAATCGAGATGGAAATCGAGATAGAGATTGTCCCAGAAACATAGTGAAGATCAGCTGAAGTCCAAGAGAAATTAATCTTGAGGAAATTCGGGCTAATGTTACACCGGAAATCCAAGAGAATAATATTCCAATAAATTTGGTACCTCATGTTGTACCTGTGACTCAGACCGTGGTAGCACCAGATGAAAATTCTGGTGATACCGACTCTGTTGAAAATAATAATGAATTAAATAATGACACTCAACAGACTTCTGAGGCACAAAATGAAGAAATTATAGAAGAACCTTCTCAACCGTCAGTGATCGAAAATGAACCACTTAGAAGATCACAACGGGAGAGGAGATCTGCCATTCCAAATTATTATGATGTTTATTTAGGTGAAAATATTGGGAAGGTGGATGATCCTACCTCATTCAAAGAAGCAATAACGAGTGAACATTCATCCAAATGGCTTGAAGTTATGGACGATGAATTAAAATCTATGAGTCATAATGGAGTCTGGGACTTAGTAGAAATTCCTAAAGGATCCAAAACAGTAGGCTGTAAGTGGGTCTACAAAACTAAGCTTGACTCCAAAGGGAAAATCGAAAGGTTCAAGGCAAGGCTTGTAGCGAAGGGTTTTTCACAAAGAGAGGGAATAGATTACAATGAAACCTTTTCTCCCGTCTCTAAGAAAGACTCATTTAGAATTGTCATGGCGCTTGTTGCTCATTATGATTTAGAGCTCCATCAGATGGATGTAAAGACTGCATTTCTTAATGGTGAATTGCATGAGGATGTATACATGGCAGAACCCGAGGGTTTTGTTATGGAAGGCAAGGACCATTTGGCTTGCAAACTTAAGAAATCTATCTATGAACTTAAACAAGCGTCAAGGCAATGGTACCTTAAATTCGATGAAATAATTAAGAGATTCGGATTTAAGGAGAATGAGGTGGATAATTGCATTTACATTAAGACTAAGGGTGGAAAATTTATAATACTAGTACTCTATGTGGATGACATACTGTTAGCAAGCAGCGACATTAATATGTTGCATCAGACTAAAGAATTTTTGTCATCTAATTTTGATATGAAGGATCTTGGTGAGGCATCTTATGTTTTAGGCATTGAAATACACCGAGATAGGTCTAAAGGAGTACTGGGGTTATCTCAGAAATCATACATTAGCAGAGTACTAAAAAGATATAATATGAGTAAGTGCTCTGCAACACCTGCTCCAATAGTCAAGGGTGATAAATTCGGATTATTTCAAAGCCCGAAAAATAAATTAGAATCAGATCAGATGAAAATGGTACCATACGCTTCAGCTGTCGGAAGCCTTATGTATGCTGAAGTCTGTACGCGTCCAGACTTAGCATTTGTTACCGGGATGCTTAGCAGATTTCAGTCCAATCCAGGATTAGACCACTGGAAGGCTGTTAAAAAAGTCTTGCGTTATTTCCAAGGCACTAAGGATTACATGCTCACATATAAGAAGTCTGAAGAACTTGAAGTCCTAGGTTATTCAGACGCAGACTTTGCGGGATGTGTAGACACTAAGAAATCCACATCAGGTTATGTATTCACTCTCGCAAATGGAGCTATTTCATGGAAAAGCTCTAAACAAACCTTGACTACATCGTCGACAATGCAGGCTGAATTTTTGGCATGTTATGAAGCAACGGGGCAGGCCGTATGGCTTAAGAATCTTATCCCGGGTTTAAGAGTGGTCGACAGCATTTCTAAACCAATTACATTATACTACGATAATAAAGCTGCGGTATTCTATTCAAGTAACAACAAGTCGAGTGGTGCTGCCAAACACATCGACATTAAGTATCATGTTGTGAAAGATAGAATCCAGGATCAAACCATTAAGATTGAGCATATTAGCACTAAGTCAATGCTCGCGGATCCGCTCACCAAAGGCTTACCTCCCAATTTATTTAAAGATCATGTAGCCGGCATGGGAATAACTGATTGCCTTTGATTAAGACTAAGATCCTAGAAATAGAGGCATTAGTCTTAGTCCTAACTAACTCCCATTAAGATTAGATAGAGTTCTTTCGAAGTTTTATAGTGAACTATAGGTACCGGAGTCTTGGTAGGATATGATAACTACCCTGATGCGTTGCCTTAGTAAATCTATTTTTCTAAGAATAAACTCATTAGCCTCAAGATCAGGGGGAGAATGTTAGGAAAGTTTATCTCTCGGCATGGAAATCGAGAGGAAATCTCGGATGGCCGTTTTCCACCTGGTGCCTACGGGATTAACGCGATTCAATTTCCATAATTACGTGATTACGCGCATTGATCGGTAGCGCCAAATCTTTCTATATTTTGGATTGCCCCCGATCTCCCTCAGCGCCATACTAATAGGGGAGGCTGGTGTCGTGGTGAGATGACGATCTCTTCACGACCTTCTTCTCCCCGAAAATCCCAAAAACCCTATCCAATCAATTGAGCGCTGGAGGGAGAACGTGTGGTAGTTCCGGGACAGTGTAGGTGGCACCGGAAGGCCGCCGCTACCCCGCAAGTGATCGCCGGTGACCCCTTGGGGATCAAGCCGGTGCAACACTGCTACTGCTACCACTACTACCTCTACACCGACAAGAACAGGGAGAACAGCATCAATAGCTTCAAACAACGGTCAGTAACCTAAGGATTCCGCATTAGGGTGATCATGTTAGGCTTAGCACTTATATCTTAGTAGATCGCAATTTCTACAATACGGAGTATTCCAGTAAGCATGTAGTGACCTTGCCTAGATCTATCTCCCTTGGCGAGGTCGCTACAGCCGCCTACTACAGCTCGCCACATGCAGCTAGCGCTGCCGCCGCCTGCCCGAGTCATCACTGCCGCTGTTGCTGTTGGATGGAGAAACATCGGTATATATGTGGTCCATCCAGGAGCTCCTCTCCTTCCTTCCACCAGCAAGGATAGAAGGGTAACTCAAGATTTACAAAAGACCTATTTCTTTCGCTCAACTATTCCGGGTTCACTTGCTTTCGTCAATAATAAAAGTAAGGGTCAATTTGGTTTCTGCCCTTACTTTACATCTCAATTATGATTTTACCCCTATATTTTAGGGTTTGTGATTTTGCCCCAGCTTTTTTGAAACGAAGCAGCCGTCTGCCCCTAGTTTGGATGGTAGTTTCATGGGCCCAGGATTTCCGAATTAAACGATGAAAGAAAACGGAGTTGCTAGAAATATGGCGCCATATGCTACAATCGATTTTTTTTCAGCCACTTACACAGTAGTTACACCTCATTTACACCCCACTTACATATGTAATTAGTATGTAATTTTCGAATTTACATATGTAATTTTCGAATTTACATATGTAATTTTAGTACTTAGACTTACATTATAAATACACTAAAATTACATATGTAATTTAGGGACTTACAATGTAAATACATGCCGACTATTTTTTCATGAAAAATATGGCCCCATAAATATAGCTACACCCAAAGAAAATGCTATTATAATTTGTGAATGACTATTCTACCCTTGCTTCAATGAAACAACCAAATCCCCAAACCTTGCTGTCCCCGATCCAATCGAAAAACCTAGCTTGTTGGGTTGCAAGCGGCGGCGGCGCGCGGCAGGGAGGAGCGGCGGCTCGGGCCAGCGCGCGGTGGAGTCGGGCGTGGGCAGGCGCGGCGCGGTGGCCCCGAGGAGCAGCGGCTCCGTCGACGCGGCGGCGCGGCGGCCCTGCGGAGCGGCGGTTCCGTCGGCACGGCGGCCCCGCGGATTGCAAGCGCAGGGAGGCGCGGCGGCCGGCGGCCCCGCGACTGAGGAGCGTCGGAAAGGAGCGGCGCGGCTCTGTCGGCGTGTCGGCGCGGCCCCGCGGTGTTGCACGCGCAGGGAGACGCCACGGCCGGTGGCCCCGCAGCCAGCGAGCTAGCAAGCAACGAGCAGGAAGTGTGCTTGCAGCGAGCTAGCAAGCAGCGAGCAGAAATTATTGCTGAAATTTTGTCCTTGATAGTGTGCTGTTATCTTCTATAATTTGTGTCCAAATTATTGATGAATTTCTGTCAAAATTTTGTCAAAAATATTGTTCTGACATCGTTTATAAACTGTGTTCAAATTATTGCGAAAGTTCTATCAAAATTATCCAAAATATTGTGTTCTATCAACTTTTACAAAATTTGTGAACATTTATTTCCCATATGAAATTTGCTCAAAATTAACTTGAAACATGTATCCTGTGCAAGCCAAAACATGTCAGGGGTATACTCGTCCATTCACCACACATTTAATACCGTTACCATCAGTTAACAGAGTAGGGGCAGGCAGCTACCCTGTTTAAAAAAAGCATGGGCAAAATCACAAACCCTAAAAAGTATGGGTAAAATCACAATTGAGATGTAAAGCAAGGGCAGAGACACAATTGCCTCTAAAAGTAAATATGGCTATATAGAAGGAAAAAAAAGGTAAAGTCATAATTGATTATGAAAATAAGGGTTTCAACAAAAATTACTCTAAATATATTTTAAGAGTTTAGAAACATGGGTAACATAGATGAACAGGTTTAGAGAGTAAAAATTCACTATTTAAAATTAGAGGTAACACGTTTCTTCCCCCCACACGTTATTAATTGTCATCGATCGAGTATAGCATGTTCCGTTTCTGAGCCAGGAGGTGCCCACAATGTCGCCAGAGGTGCACATGCATGTACGGGACGGTACGTGGCATGGCCCATGGATGTGCCTCTCCACGATATTCGTTTACGTGTCACCAGGACCAGCGCCACTTATCTGTACGGCTGATTCTGGTTCCGCCGACGATAGATCGGTTTGCGATATACTCCCTCCGCCCTATTTTAAACACAACAATAAGTTTTCGTGTCCAATTTTAATCGTCTGTCTTATTAATTTTTTTTTAAAAAAATATATATTCATATTTTATCATCTAATAACAACAACAATAATAATCATAAAAGAATTTTAAATAAAATAGACGATGAAATTTGGACATGAAAACTAATAGCTACGTTTAAAATGAAACGGAGGAGTATATTATCTAATGTAATAAAGTGCGCTTAAAATCCAGATCCCCTCAGTAATGTAAAGGTTCACTATTAGTGAACTTCTGCATTACTGCAGTGGAACCAGACCTGTATGCTTTTTCTTCCTAGCACGCCTTGGTGGGCCCGGCCCGCATATCTTGCATGCTTCAAGTTGAACATCAAATAATAGGGCATTTTTTAAGGGAATAGCTAGCTAGCGTATTATCGGAGTCACCATTTTTAAGCTTCTAAATAATATACTTTTTTAAAAAAAAGTTTGTTCATTAGAATTTCCTTTTAAAACTTTTCTTAAATCAAAATCATTAATTTTCAAGTGATATTTAATTTATCTTTTTATGCCCTCAAATAATTACGATAAACTCAGTTCACTTCACCCACCAACGTGCCCTTGTCATTCACCAATGGAGGGGAGGTGGACCGACCGGACCATCTGCTGTGGCAACGTGCAATGGCAGGGAGGGATGCACGACAATTAATTGCAGTGCACGGGGTTTTTCTTCACTCTTCAATAATTTACGATCGACGGTTCTATCGAGTACTTGTACTACCGTCAGGCCGTACGCAGGCGTCTCACTTTTTAGAAGTCAGCGTAAAAACATACTCACTTCGTTAAAAAAAAATTAACCTAGGAATGTGATATGACATAATCAGTCATAGGTTTGAGTTTTTTCTTACCGAGGGAGTAAGTGGTGTAAAGTTTTGGCGTGTCGCATCGAGTATACAGACACATATTTGAAGTATTAAATATAGACTAATAACAGGATAAATTACAGATTCCTCTTATAAACAGCGAAACGAATTTATTAAGCCTAATTAGTCTGTTATTAGAAAATGTTTACTATAGCACCACATTATCAAATCATGGAGCAATTAGGCTTAAAAGATCCGTCTCGCAATTTACACGTAATCTGTGTAATTAGTTTTTTTATATTTAATACTCCATACATACATCCAAACATTCGATGTGACAGGGTGAAAAATTCTATCAATGATCTAAACAAGCCCATAATTCCTCCGTTTTCAATAGCTGACTATGTAAACTTTTCATACACATTTAACCATTCGCAAATATCTAAGAAATAAATCATGTGTAAAGTGCTTTTAGCGATAAAAAGCTCACAACAAAATAAATTATAATTACATACTAGCTCACACTCCCATAAATAACTAGTATAGACTATATCGACGCTTTCTAGTACTAAGTTTGTTTTCTATGAGATGGATACAATAAATTTTTTAGATAAGATGAATAGTCAAATATACGTCTAAAAGTTAACAACATTATCTATTCAGAAATGGAGGAAGTATAATTCCACGTACCTTAATGAATATATATATACTCTTGATGACATGTTGAACTTGAACTTAATTAGGATACCGGTTATCTATATGTTCTACGTTCTATAAAGTTACGACCCACTAAACATCTAAAATTCAATAGGTAAGCATAGTATTTATTATTAATTCTAAAAGCTAGCATGCAAACATACCACATCATAGTAATTATTATCTTCAAATCATTTTTAAAATATTTCACTCCAATTCTATTCATGATTATACAACATTTAACATATATTTATTTATATATCTCGTAGAAAAACACACGCGGGAATCATCTAGTTTAATTGATTGGTACAAACATCAAAGACACACGACGATGGAGCCTTCTGCGGATGACATAACCACAAGATTTTTTTGGTGCCCATGAGCTAATAACGGTGTAACATTTTGTTACATATTTATCTACAAATTTCCTCTTAAAAACTTAATAGATGTAAATATAGTACAATTATAATACAATTACATTGTAATTTATATATAACTTTCACGTAATTTTAAACTATTAGATTTGCTTTAAGTTTCATGCAAGCGAGGAAAGAAAAAAAAATCACAGATCACATACATGTGAGGGATTCGATTCCATAACCTCTTCCACATATATAAGGGCCTTGAATAGTCTTGCACGACTTATATATGCCAATATTAGTTATGAACCGGTATGAAGTAGCCCTGGCACGGCTATATTTATGAGCTTACAGGTGTTGGATCTATTACATAACCAACAGCTCAATCGGGAAAACTAGGTCCATAATATATATGCACGTTCCCTCTCACACCCCAGCTCAATTGGGAAGAATAGAGAGGGGCTTTGTTTTTGCTCGACCAACTAAGGGGCAGAGGTTTTGCTCGATATAATTCATAATTTGTTGTAGATCTATGTGTTTGTGTGTTCTAAGTTAGTTCTTCACAGGTGGCCCATTGGTCCATCCCTTGGCCAATGTTTACACAGGCGGGTTCTACTTTCAACTCGCCTGTGTCATAAATGGGGTATAGGAAAAACACATTATTGTATGATTGGATTTTTTTTTCGATTAATTTGGATGTGTTGTTTTCAAAAACGAAGTAGGGTTGTTTATAACCGCGAATGGTTTAGAATGTGATTATTCATGATGGATCAACATGCAAACAGCCCATGTCGATTTAGAGGGGATCGGATCACCCAATTTTGGGTTGAAGCATTTTGTGGCTTGTGAGAAAGACTAGGGGAATACAATGAAAAATAATTCTTATATGCGAGTAATTTAATTTGTATAACTGCTTGGAAGAAAACTCGTGGATTAAAACTGCTTGGATTAAAAACCCACCAGTTTCTACATGCATCTACGTGGATATAGACAACCATTTTAAATAAAATTCATAGCATAGGAATAACATTTCTCCACAATGTTCTTGAGGAATTGATCTAGCATGAGGCTTTCAAAGTCCTCTGTAGAATTGCTTCAAAGAAAATTCATATGCATTTTTTTTATCAAGAATTGCCCATGTCGAACACAGGGATAAAATATATGAATAAGAAAAAAACAAAGAAGTACAAAATACAAGAAAAATACATGATACATAGACCGCAGATAGATGCAGGAATCAAGAAATTAATAAAGTCAAAGGAAAACATTTTTCAGGAGGTTGAACCGGGCGGCCTCGTGACTTTCCTCCAAAATTTCCACATGGATCAGCAAAAAATATTGTAAAGGAATTTCATAGATTCAATGGTGTTTCTATCCTTTGTTCAAAAAGTAATTTGGGAAAAGTTTATAATGATAATGGGGTGCCCAATCTTCCGTCAAGTAGAGATCTATCGAATTGGCAAAATCTTGGCACACACGATCCGACTTTCGATTAACATAATATGAACCATGTAATAGCAGCACCACGTCTCCTCTGGTTATTAACCATGCCAAACCCGATTGACCTCGCCGAGAAGGCTATCCTTGCGTGCGAATCGAAGACACAAGCAAGAATAAGAATATTGCAACACAAATGTAGAGGATTGATTAAGAACTTGATGTCGGGGTTTCACAAACCGATGAACGGTGAAACTGCAATTGCAAAAATAATCTAAGCAAAACCCAACCCTAACTCGACAACAACTACTGAATATATAGGTTCTACGGTCGATCAAAAACCCCTGGATGCGTCCCTGTTGGACTCCAACACGATACATGGCCCAACGGTACAAAAAGATGGTGACACAGCACTCGGACAGATTCTGGACACCACTTGTTTTGACGATCCCCAATGACTTCGAAGGAAGACCAAACCCATCGGAAAGGTGGTCTTGTTAGTTTTCCATACATAGGTAGAACGTCTAAAATGGAGTCCGAACATGACCTAGGCGATGTTTTTAGCACAGACTACTCTTGGAGCCGAGGTAGACTCGAACTTGATATGAGTTGGGTCTCCAACTTGACTTGAACGCCTGTGTGACCTTATCCATCTCCTAACCTCTCTCTCGCTAGTATTCTCCATAGTTTCTTATCATAATTAAATCATTAGGTAGCAATCTATCCTCAAAATCACATGAAGAAGTATTTAGGAACACTACATAAAAAAAACATTTTTGCATGCGGTCAAAACCCATTTTTCCATGTGGGTGACGCACCCACACGGGAAAATCGGATTTTTGTGTGCCGGTGCTTATGTAGTCCGCACACGAAAATAAAAATCGTGAAAAAAAATTCCAACAATCCCATTTACCGCCTCTCCTCATTGGCATCGCCATCCCCCGACCTTGCCAAGGCAGCCGTCGTCGCCCTCCATACCGCCGGATTCGCCGTTGCCGTCGCTGCACCCGCCGTCGCGCTCCCACAGGATCTGCCGCGCCCGCACGAGCCCACCACTGCTCTCCCGCTCCCGTCGTCGCCAACTCGAGCCCACCGTCGGGATGTGAGGAGTGGAAAAATGGGAGAGGAGGGGAGAGGTGGGAGAGAAAAGTGAGTGGGGGAGAGAGAGTGTAACGCTCCGCTTTTCGTGAGACGTTAAAAACTAGTTTGAGAAAATCCTAATTGCGAAAATTTTCGTTCTTTGAGTGTGAGTCTAAGTCATGCCCTGGATCTCAATTCAAATCCTGTTATTCCCTCTCATCGCCATCAAAATCCTCCACCTGAAGATTCCAATTCCGATTCAACTTCCGAAATCAAACACCGGAATTCAATCCCGTCCTTGAATTCCTTGCCAATACTTCTCCGGATTCGGAGAATGTCAAATCCGTCCTTGAATCCCTCGATGTCCATCAATCGATCTATCCGCTTATCTAACCTATCTAACCATCTACCCATCTATCTATCTATCCATCGACCTATCTACCTATCGCTCTATCTACCTACTCGATCTAACTATCAGTTTCTCAAATCCAACTATATGTATGTCCATCGATTGACCTACCTACCTATCCATGGCGTTCCATCGCTATCTCCCTTTGATCCATCTTCGAATATTGATTTTCCCTTCCTTTGGAATCCCTCTCAAATAATCCCCGGAGTCGCTAGATACAAATATATTTCAAAAGAAATATATATAAATCCCGCTTTGAATCCCATCCTTGGCTTCCTCACATTTCACCAAATTAAAATTTCAAGGTTTGCAATTCCAAAATCCTACTCAAATTCTCCAAATCAAATTCTCTGGAAAAGTCTATTTTACCTCCCTCAAGTTTTGTGGACCGGATTTCCTCCCACGGCCCATCTCCCCTCCCAGCCCATCATCTCTTCCCCCACCACGTGCGTTGCACGCTGTCGGAGTCGAGAGGGAGCGTCGCTCGTTCTCTCTGTTTCTCTCTCCCTCCCTCTTGTCGAACTCCCTCCCGCCACCGCCGTTTGAACTCGCCTTCGCGCGCGCGCTCGCGCGCGGCCGACTGCCCGGTCGCCGCCGCGTCCGCCCTGGCCGCCTGCGCCGCGCAGCCGCCCATGCCGCCCTGCCGCTCAGCCCCGCTGCCTGCCGCGAGCTCTGCAGCGCGTGCCCAAGCCGCTCCACCCGCGCCCGTCCAAAACCGGGAGCCAGAGCTCTCGCTCCCGCTTCTCTCCCTCCCCGAAACGACATGATCAAGCTCCTCTTTCCCCCTTCTTTTTCTCTTTTTCCAACCTCAGCCACCGCACCTCCACTGCCGTTTGGCCGCTAGCTCCGAGCACAACCGCCAGCTCGCTCCCCTTGATCGCCCCAATGCCGGTTCCTTCTCCTCGACGCCCCACCCCGCGCCTATAAAACAGCAGTCGCCCCGTATTCGGTGTGTTTGAAAATAAATGAATTATGAAAACTCGCGATACGGGGGTTGTGCCTGCGTGGCGTTGTCCCGTATTCGCATATAAGGATCGATTCCTGTGGGAAACTCATCAAGCATAACAAAGTGCAACCACAAGGTGGTATGGGACACCCTAGCTAAGTAACTAGTCGGTTCAGGGAAACCTCGCATGCCAATAGTTGGGAACGCGGGGGTGGGGTCGGTTGGAGCCAACCCGGGTTCCTGGTAAGGCAAGAACGCGAAGCTTGCCAGATTACCGATCGAGGTGGTTGGAGTTTGATTTGTGAAAACTAAATGGCCTATATTTATGTGAGGATTTGATCCTTCTATGTGGCATGAGGTAACCCTGGGTCGGCTTGGGAAAGGCTTTGTTGCGAACCTCCGATACAGACGGGTGTTCGAAGTAAGTTCGTATCTTGTGGGTAAAGTGTGCCCCTCTGCAGAGGTTAACTAACTATTCTAACAGCCGTGCCCACGGTCATGGGCGGATGTGAGGTGGTTCCCGTTACGTAGATCTGTTTGCCTGTGCTTTATGAAAAGTTGTTGTGGATTGGGAATTGTCACCAGAATCAGCCTACGTGGCAGATGGATGACCTGAGTGGTCAGAAACGAATCTGTGTGATTCAGGATGTTTGGGGGCATCATAGATTAGGCTTCCCGAGTGGAAGCGGATTGTTGTGCTGCTGGGCAGCTGGACTCTAGGAGTCCGAGAAAATGAAAAAGGCTCTGGGAGCCGCTTAATCAAGTGAAATGGCTCTGGGAGCCGGGAAGTAATGATTTGACCCGGGAGGTCAATACATTACCAATTGAGTTGTTGAAAAGCATCTCTTAAGTCGAATCAAGACGCAAGTCTCCTTTTCGACCCAAACTTAGAAAGAAATAAATCACTTAGTGATTTCTAAATGATTTCAAACAAAGGATTTGTAAAACAACCTTACCTCTCTTCCAAGCTTGCATTAAACACCTAATTCCCGTGACTTGCTGAGTACGAAAGTACTCACCCTTTCTCTATATAAATATATATATAGTTCCTCCGTCGTGAAGTGAAGATGATGTGAAGTGAAGATTAGGGTTTCGTCCTGGTTCCCAGCCGTCGCCTGTGGTGTTGGGTGTTAGTCCGTTGGTTCCGCTGCTGCTGCTGCTGTTGGTGTTTTCCTCGTCCGCGTCGTCGGTTGCATTCTCGGGCTGTTCTGAGCTACAACCTAAGTTAAGGTAAATAAGTCATTTATTTATTTTAAGGATTGCAATGATTCATATTTGTCACCGTGGGTACCAGCACTATGTCCTGGGACTGGTACTGTAATCGCGGTTTCGTAGGAAGCGGTTCACGCCGTTTTTCCTACGACACGCTCCTGTCAGGTGCCGTTGTACGGCGGTGCCGGATCGGGGTGTGACAGAGATGGTATCAGAGCATTAGTTGGCCCTAGGATCGAAACCCCTGAATAGGATGGCATTAATTGAGTACAAAAACTATTTGTGAAAGCTAAGGTGTCGTTGTCCCCTTTAGCTCTAGTTTTGCGAAAAATGTTTTTGTGTCCAAAAGTAGAAGCTAGTCGTTTGTTTTGACATGTTATCCTAGAGTAAACCTGTCTTCACGCCCAGTTGAAGAAAGGTGTGCTCAAGCCTCTAGGCGTCTTAGTTAAGCCCTTGTTGGTAGGCAACCCTAGCTCCGTCACCCGCTCGGTAGGAGTTGTGGTGAACTAGTGCGTGTGTGAGTTTTGTTTGGTAGCCCGTGTTCAGGTGTTAGACCAGTTGGGTTACCGGCTGGAATACACCACCTATGTCTTCTGCGATTTCGAAAAACGTTTTGATCTAGTGTTTTTGTTTTCCTCCTTTTCTTATCCCATTTCTGGTTCGGTCAGATCTCAGTCGCTTTGAAGTAGATGGCTCGTCGTTCTACCCGTCAAACCCGTGCTCCTAATCGCTTTGGTTTTGAAGAAGAGCCAGTTCAGTCAGAGATTCCCGATCAACCAGTTAACCAAGCAGATGAGCAAGAAGCTGAGAGTGATCATACGGTTGCTTCCGAATCAGTTAATAATGCAAGAGGTAATCAACCCCCACCCATGGACCTTCACCAAATCCTAGCCATGCAAACTCAGATATTACAAGGAATGATTCAGAATATAATTGCTATGCAACAACAACACACACAAGAGCGTCAACCCCATATGGTTCAAGATAATGGGCGATCAAAACTGAATGATTTCTTGACATCACGTCCGCCGGAGTTCTCTCAAACAACTGAGCCTATTGAAGGTGACGATTGGATCAAAGATGTGGAAAGGAGATTAAATCTGGTACAGTGTACTCCGTATGAGAAGACCCTTTACGCTGCTCATCAGTTGAGAGGACCTACCGCAGATTGGTGGGATAACTATTGTGCTAACCATACAGATGCTGGTACCATCGTCTGGGCAGAATTTGCATAAGTCTTTCGCTCAGCACACATCCTTGAAAGCATAATTGATTTGAAGAAGGAAGAATTTGCAAATATCAGGCAAGGATCCTCTGGTATCAACGAGTATTTGAGTCGCTTCAACAGATTGGCCCGATATGCCCTAGAAGATGCAGACACTGATAAAAAGAAGATCAGAAGATTTTTAAAAGGAATGGATGCGAAACTGCGAGTGAAACTTTTGGCTCACGACTTCTCGATGTTTCAGCAAATGGTCGATAAGTCCTTGTTACTAGAAGATGCAGAATAAGAGATGCAAGAATAGAAGAGACGCAAAGTAATATCCTTAGAGATTCAAGCAAAAGAAGGTTTGTGTCAAAAAAAACAAACTCGCCAGCACAGTACTATCAGAGAGTATTTCAGTATTCCAATGGTTTCGGTTCTACGTCTCGCTCGACAATGTCAGAATCTAGTCAGCAAACCACAGTGATCAACAGTAAAAGCCTTGAAGGAAGTAACTCCGTGTCATGCCCTCCACCTCCGAAAAGACGTGGTCATAAGGCAGGAGTCGAATGTTTCATCTGCCATGAGATGGGACACTATTCATGGTACTGCCCTCAGAAAGTCAAGTCAAAGCAAGTTCAACCAACAGCGAGCCTCCCTAGCGTACCCGGACCAAAAAGCTCAAAGTCACCAAACAGTGGATCTGTCTCGCTAACCTCACCGCCTGTTGGACAAAGTCATCTGAACCATGTGCAAGTGGAAACAAAAGGAAAAGTTATGAATCTCGAGCAAGCTGAAGAACAGAATCCGCAGGAAGAAACAAACCCACAGTAAGATGAAGCATGTTAAGTGAGTGAGAGTACCAGATCGTTTTGTGGCTAGTGTGCAACCATGAGATGAAGAAAGACCAACAGAGTATGAAGCTGAGATGAAGTCTGAAGATCCCCTTTTTGGTTTCGTGTGTGTGGTCCACCTTCAAATCTTGGGGTCAAGATTCTTGTAAGGGGGGTGGATCTGTAACGCTCCGCTTTTCGTGAGACGTTAAAAACTAGTTTGAGAAAATCCTAATTGCGAAAATTTTCGTTCTTTGAGTGTGAGTCTAAGTCATGCCCTGGATCTCAATTCAAATCCTGTTGTTCCCTCTCATCGCCATCAAAATCCTCCACCTGAAGATTCCAATTCCGATTCAACTTCCGAAATCAAACACCGGAATTCAATCCTGTCCTTGAATTCCTTGCCAATACTTCTCCGGATTCCGAGAATGTCAAATCCGTCCTTGAATCCTTCCCTGTCCATCGATCGATCTATCCGCTTATCTAACCTATCTAACCATCTACCCATCTATCTATCTATCCATCGACCTATCTACCTATCGCTCTATCAACCTACTCGAACTAACTATCGGTTTCTCAAATCCAACTATATGTATGTCCATCGATTGACCTACCTACCTATCCATGGCGTTCCATGGAGCTCTGCAGCGCGTGCCCAAGCCGCTCCACCCGCACCCGTCCAAAACCAGGAGCCAGAGCTCTCGCTCCCGCTTCTCTCCCTCCCCGAAACGGCATGGTCAAGCTCCTCTTTCCCCCTTCTTTTTCTCTTTTTCCAACCTCAGCCACCGCACCTCCACTGCTGTTTGGCCGCTAGCTCCGAGCACGACCGCCAGCTCGCTCCCCTTGACCGCCCCAATGTCAGTTCCTTCTCCTCGATGCCCCACCCCGCGCCTATAAAACAGCAGTCGCCCCATCTCCCTCATTCGTTTTCCCTCGTCGCCACCACCGCGCCATTGTTGCCGCCCCTGCCCTACAGTCGCCCTCACCGTCCGTCGCCGAAGCACTAGGGAAACCGGTGCGTGCGGGGACGCGAGACGAGGACTCCAGGCACCTCTTCTTCCCCTTCCCAGGTCCAAGGCTGGAGAGCTCGCCACGCGCCGTCGACCGCCCATCACTGCCCGCCCGGCTCGGTAGTGCCTTCCTCCCGTTCCTTTTTCTCGCTCGCCCTCGCCCCTCCTTGGCTCGCGTGGTAGCTCAGCTAGACTCTCGAACGCACGTAGACGCTGCCCCTAGCCCCGCCGCCGCCCGGCATGGCCTCGCCGCCGTTGCCGCCCGCTCCCGGAGGCCGCCGCTCGTCGCTGGCCCTCCTCGGTGCTCTTCCACCCCATCCGACGCCGGAAATGGGCTCCTTGAACCCCGGAGATGCTCCCACCTCCTTGAATTGAATCCTCATCGCCCCTCCGCCGTTTCCCCCTTTTCTTGCCGCCGGCGTGCGCCGCCGCGATTCGTCGTCGCCGGCCCCTTTTCGAAGAATCCGAGCCGTTGGCTCATCCCCTGCCGTGCTCCCCCTTGTACGGTAAACTCCCTCTCGATCGAATCGCCGCGTAGTGCTTCCGGTGAAGTCGGCCGCCGCCCGCCGTCCATTTTCCGGCCGGCCTCGTCTTCCTCCTCTCGCCGGCCCGCATGGCAGCCACGAAGGCGCCACGTTGGCGCCACCTCGGCGTGGATTGGGTCGGGCTGACCCCGGTCAGCCGCCTCCCTCCACTCCCGCTCGCGCGCGCGCGGTCCACCGCGAGCCGAGAGGCTGCGCGTGGGCCCGCCGCACCCGCGTCCACCGCGCACCGCGCCCCTCCCCCTAACCCTAGCGTCCCGCTCGCATGCACCCCGCCATCGGTGAGCCGAGCCGCTGACAAGCGGGCCCGCCCCGGATCCCGCGTGGTGGACCGCGGTCCGCCCGGTCGGCTCCCTCTCACGCGGGCCGCGCCCGGCCTTGGACCGCCTCACCCGTGCGCCGGCCCACTTTCCTCAGCCGCGCCGCAAATGTCCTGGGCCCCGCCCCCTTCGCTCGGCCCAAGTCTAAATCACATCCATCCTTCTTTTCTTTTCCAAAAAGGATTTAATAAATCCTTTTTCCCTTTTTCATAAATCAATTCCTTTTTCCTTTGCTCCATAAATCATTTCCCTTGGCCCCGCACGTCAGTGACTGTCAATAATATTCTTGAGAATATTATTTCTATAAATTCCATAAACCATTCCTTTCATTCCAGAAAATTCAGATAAATCATTTCCTAGTCCAGAAAATCCCATTCGAGCTTCCAAAATTCATATCTCTCAATCCGTAGCTCCGATTGACTCCGTCAACTTCCAGTACTCCTGTAAAATTGAGATCTATTTAATGGCACTATTAATTAGTCTAAATAGGGTCTTTCTTTTAGTCTTTCATTTAGGTTTTGACTGTTTGCGTATAGCCGCGGTTACCGGATTTTCGTCGATCAGGGATTTCTCGTAGATTCATGAAGCTTCGTGAAGATCTTGAGCAAGGCAAGTCACCCTTTGACCAATTGCTCATATAATTGGAAAATCATTATTATTTTGTTTGTAACTTGCATTATTAGAATCACACACTTAATTTGCTTGGCCTCGGTTTGCGTGCCAAACCGACGGACCTACCCAGTAGTCGCACTAATTCCTGTAGATTGTACTACCCTGATTCCTTGCCGCTCCACCCTTGTGGTACTTCCGTATCCGTGCTCTCTGAGCGCGTATACCAAATATCCCACATACACCGTTGACTGTCGAAAAATTGGGAAATGGGTTTGAGAAGCCTTGAAAACCCGACATGTGGTGTCGGTGTGTTTAAAAATAAATGAATTATGAAAACTCGCGATGTGGGGGTGGTGCCTGCATGGCGTTGTCCCGTATTCGCATATAAGGACCGATTCCTGTGGGAAACTCATCAAGTATAACAAAGTGCAACCACAAGGTGGTATGGGACACCCTAGCTAAGTAACTAGTCGGTTCAGGGAAACCTCGCATGCCAATAGTTGGGAACGCCGGGGCGGGGTCGGTTGGAGCCAACCCGGGTTCCTGGTAAGGCAAGAACGCGAAGCTTGCCAGATTACCGATCGAGGTGGTTGGAGTTTGATTTGTGAAAACTAAAATGGCCTATATTTATGTGAGGATTTGATGCTTCTATGTGGCATGAGGTAACCCTGGGTCGGCTTGGGAAAGGCTTTGTTGCGAACCTCCGATACCGACGGGTGTTCGGAATAAGTTCGTATCTTGTGGGTAAAGTGTACCCCTCTGCAGAGGTTAACTAACTGTTCGAACAGCCGTGCCCACGGTCATGGGCGGATGTGAGGTGGTTTCCGTTGCGTAGATTTGTTTGCCTGTGCTTTATGAAAAGTTGTTGTGGATTGGGAATCGTCACCAGAATCAGCCTACATGGCAGATGGATGACCTGAGTGGTCAGAAACGAATCTGTGTGATTCGGAATGTTTGCGGGCATCATAGATTAGGCTTCCCGAGTGGAAGCGGATTGTTGTGCTGCTGGGCAGCTGGACTCTGGGAGTCCGAGAAAATGAAAAAGGCTCTGGGAGCCGCTTAATCAAGTGAAATGGCTCTGGGAGCCAGGAAGTAATGATTTGACCCGGGAGGTCAATACATTACCAATTGAGTTGTTGAACAGCATCTCTTAAGTCGAATCGAGACGCAAGTCTCCTTTTCGACCCAAACTTAGAAAGAAATAAATCACTTAGTGATTTCAAAATGATTTCAAACAAAGGATTTGTAAAACAATCTTGCCTCTCTTCCAAGCTTGCATTAAACACCTGATTCCCGTGACTTGCTGAGTACGAAAGTACTCACCCTTGCTCTATATAAATATATATATATATATATATATATATATATATATATATATATATATATATAGTTCCTCCATCGTGAAGTGAAGATTAGGGTTTCGTCCTGGTTCCCAGCCATCGCCTGTGGTGTTGGGTGTTAGTCCGTTGGTTCCGCTGCTGCTGCTGCTGTTGGTGTTTTCCTCGTCCGCATCGTCGGTTGCATTCTCGGGCTGTTCTAAGCTACAACATAAGTTAAGGTAAATAAGTCCTTTATTTATTTTAAGGATTGCAATGATTCATATTTGTCACCGTGGGTACCAGCACTATGTCCTGGGACTGGTACTATAATTGCGGTTTCGTAGGAAGCGGTTCGCGCCGTTTTTCCTACGACACGCTCCTGTCAGGTGCCGTTGTACGGCGGTGCCGGATTGGAGTGTGACAGAGAGAGAGAGAGAGAGGAAATAAGACTACGGAAAAATTAAAGGTGAGGGAGAGAAGGTGAGGAGATAAGGATGAGACTTAAACATTTTGAAGGCGCTGAGAGTGGAGAGGGAAGAGAGGACAAAGGTCAGACTTGTAGGTGGGGCTTTGAGAGGCCTGCATGTGAAAATGCATTTTCTCATGTGGCTGCTTAAAAGTTCCGTCTACGAAAATAGGCTTGTTTTTGTATACAGGTGTATTTAGAGGTCTATTTGCGAAAATAGATTTTTATATGCGGGCCTCTTAAGTAACATTGATGTCGGTTATGTCTCCCAACTGACACCTATAAGTCATATATGAGATGTCCCTTATTAGATGTTATGTAATAGTGACTACTGAAAAAACTAATTAACGAACACTCTTATCAAGTTTAGGTCTTGCATCTATTTGGACTGGTTTCACCACAAGAAATCTGACAAACAACCAATTGAGCTAGATAAACTTTAACTAATATACAAATCAACTTATTTTGGCCTAGGAGAGGTACCTGCTAGTGCCATTATTCTTTGGCTGCTTGTTGCGAGCTTAAATTAAAGCAAAATCTCTCTTAGTTGCCTTGTTTTACAGGGTTTTTTTTAAGTCTCCAACCTCCATGATTGCAAAAAACCGAATTTTGATTTTTAGTAACCGAAATTTTGCTATTGAAACATGCATATTTCTTTGAGCAAAATATAATCCTCTGAGTTACACCCTCCGTCCAAGAAAAAAAATGAAAAAAAACTTGTAGGGATGGATCTGGATAAATGCTTATCCAGGTTCATCCCCGGAAGTTGTTTTTTAATAGGACATAGAGTATTTAGTTATAATGATTATATTAAATTGGATAAATCTCAATATAATTATTTTCTACTTTATCTACTCTCAATATATTTATTTTTTATTTTTACAAACTCTCATGTAATAATTGATAAAAATAAAAATTATTTTAGATTTACATAAAGAAGTCAAAATAAACTTCTTTGGAGTACTAAGGTTGAACTGTTGATCATGGGGCTGTACGTCGACTCAAGTGATAAGCCTGCCTGCCAGCCATTAAGTCAAGTGACTGGTAACATCAAGGCTGCAGGGTGAAAACGGTATAAAAATTTTCGGACCGTATATACACCGTTTCCGTAAAACTATATAATAATAATAATATTTTTAGCGATGGTTATCGTTTTCAAAATTTAGTGTTTTTAATTTCTGTCAGCGTGGCATTGAAATTGACACTAAATAGATGAATTCATAAGTATGAAAATTTCCCGACCGTTTTCGTCCGTTTTCGAAAAAAATAATAAAATAATGTATCGTTTCCGACCGTTTTCATCCCTAGCTAGATGTCCAATTAAAAAAAACTCCATTAAAAAAAACTAACCTAGGATTTGGATTTGGATTATACATGTCGAATTCGTTGTATTAGATTATCATCCATCCAAATTCTAGTTTAGGTTTTTTAGTCGGGAGGGTGGGGGGTACGGCAGCAGTCATCGGCTTAATTAATTGCCATTCACCGTGCACCACAATACATGTTTTATTGTGCATGTCGCGCTGCTGACGGTAGCAGCTTATAAGCCAGTTATAAACATATTTTGAGGAGGTAAAAAAGGAGAGAAAAGAGTAGAGGGCTACAGATTTATAGCCAACTTTAGCATGGACTCTAAGATGCATGTGTGTATGACAGGTGAGACTTATTAATTGTACAGTATATGTTTATAGGTAACTATTGTATGAATTGCCTATAAAATTGACTACAAATGATTTGGAGCCGGTTGTTAGATATACTATTAAACTTGCTCTTAGTACTACCTCTGTCCCAAAATAAGTGCAGCCGTTGGTATCTGTGTCCAACGTTTGACCGTTCATCTTATTTGAAAAATTAGAAAAAGTAGTCACGCATAAAGTACCATTCATGTTTTATTATCTAATAACAATAAAAATATTAATTATAAAAGATTATCAAATAAAACAAATAGTCAAACATATATAAATATGAACAATGTAAAATTATATTTATTTTAGGACGGAGGGAGTGCTGTACTGTCCTAGTAGATTTGATTTATACGGGACGAATGGAGTACGTGCAGCTTTGCTTGTTCTGTCCAAATTACATCGTGAATTATTACGCAGGAGGACTCGTTGATTGCGAACTCACGGCACATCCGGCGGTCGCCACAGTGCCGTACGGCTGGGTTGGCCGACCACCGAAAGGTGCGGGAAGGAGAGCTGTCTGCGTTCTACTCCGGTACTCACCCGACAAAAACCAAACTTAGTATTAAATGAGATATTTTCTGCTATAATGAATTTAGATATGAGTCTATCCACATTTATTTTACTAAGAAGAATCTTATACAATTACTAGATTGATTTTTCATGGGACAGATAAAGTATTCCTTATTTATTTTACTAAGAAGAATCTTATACAATTACTAGATTGATTTTTCATGGGACAGATAAAGTATTCCTTATGTCGAGATGTATGACTGTCTGCATCACACATGAATCTTTTATTCTCATCAGGAGCTATCAATTTTTCAGTTCTTATCTCTAGATTGGTCAGCATAGATTAAGAACGTGAAAAATAAATATTAATACATGTTATTGAATAAGATTTTTCAGCATAAATGCAGAATGAGAAAAAAAATATTAATAAGAGATAGTTGGTTTGGTTGGAAGTCGAAAGGTGATTGGACATAAGGTAGAAAAAATAAATTAGACGTGATTAACGAGACAAATAGTACGCACTCCTAATAGTGCTAGAGGTGTTTATATCTAGTACTAATTTTAAATGTTAGAAGCATTTATATTTCAAAATGGAGATAATAGGTTATATCGGTAAGCAAGATTTGTTGGCAATAAATTTAAAACTACAATTTAAACATAGGGAAGCAAGATTTGGGATTCAGTCATTTTCCTCCCGTGTTGTCCTTTTGGTGACCGTGCGGATGTTTAAGTTTGAGGTGAGGAATGGGGAAGGACAAAGAATAACAGGGCACTCCAAGGACAAGTAAAGTTTCTTCCACTTACATGTCATACGCACATGCACACACACTATTACACACGTAGCATCGTACGTATACACTCACAAATTTGTCTTCTCACATAAACTTAAAGAAATGGAGTCTAGCGGCACATCTTTCAACTCGCTAAAATTTTAGTTAAAGCTCACCTTTGTGTGCATAATATGTTTAAGCATCAGGATTTGAACTTAGTGAGTGAAGACATCTATCCACAACTCCACCGTAACAGCACGGTGTTTATAAGGACAAGTGATATTTCACTTGTTAGGGCTTTTCACAGTGTGATTAGGTGTCATTCTACCCCCAACGAGCTATGTCAAAGATTCTATGCCACGTCTGCGTCCCTCGTTACTCTGCGAAGTACGCGGATCCTAGTTTGGGCACAAGTTCCTCGTTGGGATGTGCTAGGATTCGTCAGTTCTAGCCTATAGTTTGTGACCCGCACTGCAAGGAAAGGGAGAGAGGGAAGAGAGGGAGCTCATCTTGGTGGCCGGTGAGGGAGCTCATCATGGAGACCTGGGAGGGAGCTCGCCGTCCCCCAAACTACACCGCCGCGCAGAGGAGCTCGCCATCGTCCACTTCTCTGCTCCGCCCATGATCGACCTGCCACACCGCTTGGTCTAGATCCACCACCGGTGCTCGATTTGCATGGCCGGAGATCGATTCACACCACCCGAGCTCGATCATCCGCTAGCGTCTGACTAGCGCCCTCGGAGATCGATTCACGCTACCAAGCTCGATTTGCAAAACCAAACATCAATCCACGCCACCAGAGCTTTGGAGGATGAGGGGAGATGCGGTGGCCAGAAAAGGAGGAGGGGAGGTGCGGTGGCCGAAGGAGGAGGGGAGGCACAGTGGTCGGAGGAGGAGGAAAGGAGGGGATGCGCGGTGGCACCAAGGAAGATTTTGGGGTGGAAAGTAGCTAGGGTTCTAAATGAGAATGAATCGTAATGTCATCAAGACTCTTGAAGGTGAGCGATAAGGGATAAGCCCATTTTACATCCCAAACTATCACGTTTGTCTAAATCACACCCTTTAAATTTAAAACCTGATATCGTACGCTCTCAACTATCAATACAGTTTAATTTACACTTCTAAGATAGTTTTTACCAAATTAGAGTGGTTTTCGGGAGGCGACTCCGCATCGGACGTCCGATATTTTTCCTAATATCGGATGCCTGGTTTGCTTGCTGCTGAGTGCTGACATATGCATGCCATCCTGCCGTGCGCCTGTGATTGTAACTCTGTAGCATGCAACATGCGTGTCAGCGTGTGCACTATATGCAGCAAATCCTGTAACAAGTCTAACATGTATTGATTAGTATTATATTAGCATTTAGAAACCTTTTAGGTGACTTACTTTTCATGTCATTTATTATAATTAAATCTTTATAATTAAATCTTTACAATAACATCTCAAATGATTATATTTTGATTAAAAAAATATATGTTTCCAGCATTATAATTCAATGTTTCATGAATGAGTAACAAATGTTTCAGCTGGAACTCGACAATGTTGTATATTTTTCATGTCTTTTTAACAATGGTGTTTTTTAGTGTTGCACACACAGGATGTTTCAAATAGGTATTTTGTGATGTTTCATTATTTCATTTGTGAATGTTGCACGAGGTGTTTCTTGCATGTCTCGACAAATGCATTGTAGGTAATATTTATGAATGCAATAGTGAAACATTGAAAAATACATGTTGAAACATCTTAACAATACTATCGGTGACATTAAATAAAGATCGGTTGCAATAGAAAATTTAAAAATTGCAACAAAGTGAAATCCTAATTGGAACATTTATTTCTCATACGTGAAACATATAATTATAACGATTGAAACATATATATATATATATATATATATATATATATATATATATATATATATATATATATATATATATATATATATATATATATATATATATATATATATATATATATATATATATATATATATATATATATATATATATATATATATATATATTTCATCGGAATATGATCATGTGAGATCTTGTTATAGAGATTTAATTGTAACGAATATAACGGTGCAATCAAATCGTAAATCGAATAAATAGTACGGGAGAAAATGTTGTTTGAAAATCAAGTTTGTAGCTATTTCTTTGCATGTTGTATACTGTGACATCATCAAACATATATCTATGTAGATATGTAACGAAGCCGCGCGCGTCCGACGATAGCTTCTTGCATCGGACGCTCGGCGCAAAGCATTTGCGTGGTTTTCGTCTACTTGGTATGCCTGGTTAGAAAAAAAAATAAAGTAATGGAGAGCCAGCTTTTCAGGGCCTTCTTCTTCCTCTTTCCTTCTGCTTCTCTTCGCTCCCTCTCTGTCTGCCCTGTGCGAGGCATCCAGATTCCAGAGCGTACGATGAGCCGTGCAGCACAACGGACCCGAGCACTAGCTTGAGCTCTGCCTGCACCAATGAGTTCCACCGGCTCATTCTTCAGCGAGGCTCCATTCAGATGCTAGCACCAACAAGCTCAAGAGAAAGATTTTTTTTTTTTTTGGGGGGGGGGGGGAGCTCAGCACGGGTTAATCTTTGCAACGGCTGCGTGGGTTATTTTGCAACTATGGCGCTAATGGCGTCACGCAAGGAGGAATTCAGTGCTGCTTTGCTGCTTTTCTCTGCTCGATCTTCCACCAGCACAGTGGCCGGCGAGCACGAGACTCCTCCACAAGATCGAGGGCATGGCCGCCACTACGACAGAAACCAACATAGGTACTGGTTAAAAGCCAGTAAGTGTCAGTTTTCAAGCCGACACTAATTTATTGGCATCTATACCTAGGAGTTCTGAAACCAGTACATACAGAAATTATAGGTATTAGTTCTTACCCCACAACCAACATGTATAGTATTCAATGAGATAATAAAAAAAAGGCCCAATGGAGCCAACAACGAAGTGCTTGGCGAGGGGGGGAGGAGTGTGACGGCCTCCACCACCACCTCCTTTTAGGCTTCCGGCTGCCACCTCACTCTCTGCGCCAGCTTTCTCCACCACCGTCACTGGATTTGGAGGAGAAGGGGGGAGGCGGATGCAGAAGAAGGGCCACCTCCACCACCATCGCCACTGCTGTCGGCTGGCAGATCTGGAGGAGGAGAAGGGGGAAGACGAATGCAGAGAGAGGGCCACCTCCACCACCACCACTGTTGCCGCCACCACCCTTGGCCACCGCCAATGTCCTTGGCCACCACCACCACGTGGAGGACTCCTCGTCCCACCCGCCGCTGCTATCCTTGCCCTTGGCCACCGCCGTGGACACCTTGCCAGAAGAGAAGAAGGAGAAGAGAAGGACGGAAAGGGACAGCGCTATGCTACTCTCTGAAAAAAGGGAAGGGAGAGAGAGCGCTAAGATGCGGATAAAACGATAGGGTCGAGCTGCGGGGGCGGGTGGAAAATGATCCCTCTCCTTGGCTTGGCTCGGCTCGGTTTCGTATAGGTGCTGTTTTTTAAGAAAAATAACACCTATAATATATTATAGATGTTGGTTTGGGGCTGGAACCGACAGCTATATTTCTCTCCGTATAGATACTGGTTTTTTCTAAATTATTATCACCTATTCTTAAAATATAGGTGATGGTTTTAGATTAAGAACCGACACATATAGTATATATAGTGGTGTTCTTTTCTTCTGAAGATGAAGATGAATATTAAGTTTTTTACGCAAAACGAGGTGGTATTAGCGTATGATTGATTGAGTTTTAATTATTACAAACTTAAAAAATAAATTAATATGATATTTTAGAGCAACTTTCATATAGAACGAAACGTACCGTTTATCAGTTTGAAAAGCGTGCCACAAAAATCTTAATCTTCATCCAACTCTCTCTTGTTGGAGAAAAGAACCAACAAGAGGTCCTTCCATCAACTCCGTGATCAGGTCCTTCCAGGAACCCGGTGCAGCTAAGAGCAAAGATGGTAGTAGAGCTCACTTCATACTATTAGTCCATTTTAAAGCCAACATATATAATAGATTAGTTATAAGGTCGGCTACAATTTTTCTTTTCCTCTCTCTATCTCTCACTTATACATTTAATGTATTGTCTTGGAGTTTGTGTTAAGCTAGCTCTTGCATGAGAGCCATTACACTCTTGATTTTTTTTGTTACCTCTCTCATCCACGTAAACTTATAGTAGGCTTATAACTCACTATTATACTATTATACTTCTAATTGTGTTCGTCCTCCTGGGGGAGCTTCGAAGGGTGTGTTGTCGTACGACTCGTACGTGGTGCCTCTGGCGGCCATTCGTGGATCGGCTGCCGGGGTCGTCGGTGACGTTCGAGTGCGTGGAGACGGCGCAGGCATGGCGATTTTTCTGCTTTGAGATCGAGCTCATGCCGATTCTTCTTTGACGCCCCCGACCTGCGCTTCACACGGACGGAGCAGTTCTGGTACAAGTTCGCTAACGAGAATCTACCGGTTTTTTTTTTTACGACGACTAACACCAGATGGTGCGGTGATTCTTAATAGGCATTAGCTAGGAAAGGAAAAAAAAACCACCACCATGCACCACGAAGACTAGATCAAAATCACTACGTAGGAGCCACGTTGGCAAAACCACCCTCTAAAATTATCGATGGGGTCAAATTGTAGCCGTTTTAATAGTTGAGGATCGAGATATCCGGTATAGGATACGAATCAGATTCAATTACTAGTTAAGGGAATCAATATGAACTTATTGCCTTATAAATATCACCTGGAAGCATCCCACACCAGCCCAACCCACTAGCTAACCTTGGCCTCGTCTTGATGGGCCCAATTCTGGCATACAAATGGGTGGGCCTGAATTTCGGCCTACACAAACAAACAAGACAGCTCTCGTGCTTTACTCTCTTATTATTGTTTGCGTGTCTAAGAAATGAGTCTAATCATTTCTAAATGCGTTAGCATTTCCATTTTCTGATTTTGGATTTCCTCTATGTCACATGTTTGCTGCGTAGTAAGGGGAAAATATAGGGTGGAAACTACATATGTAGTGGGAATCTGAAAACTATCGTTGGATCAAATGAACGTCTGATATTCGTCCACATTATCAGGAGTAAAAATTTTACTCATACGTGGACGAATATTGAACATCCATTTTACGTTCTAATGGTAGTTTTCATGTTTCCACTATATATGTAGTTTGCACTACATCTTTTCCCGCGTTGTGAGTTTCAAACACATTTTACTTTTCTTATCAACCGCTGCATCCCTCCTACCGAGTACCGGTTTTTATGAGAACAGAGAGGAAGGGCCTCATATTTTTACTTATGCTTATGCTTATCAGCCAAATTTGAATTTTCAATGTTACATTTGGAGCTGATTTTGAGGTTTTTTTTTTCATCGAAGCTTATTTTTCAGCATTTTCTTTTGGATCGCTAAGAACACATTGTCAATGTTATGGATACCACATACCTTATAGTAGTTGACTAAATCTTGGCAGGACCCACCACATACCATGTCTTATACGGAAACAACCTTCGGATATAGGAGGAGTTCCGCATAAGGAAGGATGAATAGAGTTCTACATGGAAACGACAAGGACTACTCGGATTGTATCCATATTGGTTTCCCTAGTTCTACTTGAACAAGGGGATACCTATGAGTATAAATATAAGGCCCCCTAGGAGGAGAGGGGACATGAAACAATAGATCAAGATACAATATCAACATACAAGCCAACATGCGCCAAGACAAGACGCCGGATATCGACTTCAGAGATAAGCATAGCTACAAATATAAAAATTTTATTCACAAATTATTTTTCGCTTGCAAATGTGCCGCTTGGCTTATTCCGCGAATAAGCGAAATGATGGGTCCGGAAGTCTTCCTCCCATTTCCACCCAACAGAAATGTACCGGCCTACGGAGTAAGAGTAGGAGTACTAGTACTGTAGCAGATCCGACAAATACAGTTTCTCCCCCAACATCAACAGTTCAAGACAAGAAAACACACTCTTCTCAAATACCCCTAGCAAAGCAAACATCATGTACTACTCCATGATGACCTGAGACGGCACACACCATTTCTTCTTCCTAAGCTGTGTCCTGTGACGCCCATGCGTGCCATCATCGAATCATCACGCCGTCGGCATGCTGCTGTGTTGTCCTCCTGTTCAAGCCATGTCGCGCCCATGTAGGTATGGCTCCTCACCTTCTCCAAAAGTGTGCATTCGGTTAGCCAAGATTGTATTTCTTTCAAAGTTTTTCTAGGTGTTTCGTACTAGCTACTAAGTGCTAACCATGTTCGCCGCGATTTTGAGCTTGTCCATGATTTCTTGCAATCAGGGACAAGATGCTACCATTGGTTCATTAGATTTGTGCCTTAGAATTGCTCATTTTCCTTTAATAGGATTGAAATCCTGGTGGGTTTTCAATAGGATTTTAGTGAGGTCGAGAATTTCTCTTTGAGCTTATGTATGCTTCTTTAGTTCTACCACTTTCATGAATGTACAATTTGCTAATTTGAAAGTAATATGCAACCCATTTCTTGATTTGATCAGCATCTACGACTAATTAAGACTGTTACAAATCACTCAATTCCTATGCTCTTCTGCACAAGGAAAGAAGCGCGCACACACACACAGATAAACAAACATCGGAAAGCATATACAGCTTGCAATGCAACGCCGGAATCAATGGCGTCGACGACGATCGATCCCCTCATCAGACGACCTCGCTCGCCGTGCTCCCCTGACGCCGGTACATCATCGCGTCGCCGCCGCTGCCTCCGCGGTCTGCGGCAGCGGCGCTGAACGTGAGCCACCCTCTGGCCTTGCAGAGGTCCATGAGGTAGTACACCGCGACGCCGGCGGCGGTGAAGACGGCGCTGATGGCGTACACCTTCCACCCGGCGATGGCCATGACGAAGACGAGGAACGCCGAGGGGACGGCGCAGAGGGCGGCGGCGGCGGGCAGGCCCCGGAGCGGCACGGCGTAGGGCCTGGGCATGGCGGGGAGCCTGGCGCGGAGGCGGACGAAGGCGGCGAACTCGAGCAGCATGCCGAGGCTGTAGAGGAAGTTGGCGGAGGCGACGATGGTGTCGAAGCTGGTGAACGACATGGCGAGGGTGATGGCGGCGGTGGCGAGGATGCCGACCCAGGGCGTGTCGAACACCGGCGCCCGGAGCGCGAAGGCGCGCGGGAGGAGGCCCAGGTCCGCCATGCCGAGGAGCTGGAACGCGGCGCTGCTCAGCGTCGCCGAGTAGAGGCCGATGGTGGAGAGCACGGCGCCCACCTCGATCCAGTACTTGAGCCAACCCCCGGCGATCATGCCTGCGTACGTGTTCATGCGTTTGCAGAGAAAGTGATCAATCAAAATGATCAACCATCCACAGTAGTGCAATGCAGATGCAGAGATCGTTAAATTAATGCGCCGCGTAAATCGATTGTTGTGTGAAGCTTGGAAAATACTCACTCCTCCTCATCACAATATAATATTTTACTGACAATTAGTTTGATGTAAATTAAATTTTACTTGTTGACAACGGTATTATTGGATTCGGGATTGACATTTGAATATACTTTCTTATAGCTATGACTCTGTTCCTATAGACAGTGTAGTAATTCCTCCGTACCAAAATATTGACGCTTTAGGATTTAAATTTTGTCAAAAAGCTTTGTCACTTAAAAGTACCTTTTGTTACATTAGTTACCTCTAATTGAAAATTTTCTCTATCCTACTCTAAACTACCGACACACTCCCCATCATACATCATTTAATAGGGGGCGCTATGGTCATTTCCTTTTAAGCATTAATCTTTACTAAATAATCTAAAACAACAGATATTTTGAAATAGAGGTAGTACATGCGAAAAAAATATTAGTTTTGGAGACTATTGTCAAGTTTGATCAGGCCTTAAATTCTGAGAAAGAGAGAGGTATAAGGTAATTATGCGTCGTTACAATCTACTATTTATGTTGTATTCTTTGTTGTATTCTTTTTATGGAACATGCAGCGCGTAATTAATTTCATCTGTGCAGCTGAAGAATGGTAGAAATGTTGGGCATCATTATCATTGTCCAAATGGAACACCAAATTAAGATAATACAGTAAGATATATGAATTAATTTATAGGATTTGACTAGCTCTAAACAGGAGTATATGTCATTGACACTGACACATAATCTTTTGTACTGTTCTTGGAGAGGTAGCTGTACTGACAGTACTGTAAAGATATTGCCATATTGTTCTAAGGGGAATTGACTTTATAGAGATTTTCTTCGACGACAATAATATCATCATCTAATTGTTCCTTTCTGCCTAATTGCTTGGTCTCCTCTTTCCCACGTTGTTAACTTGCCATGGCTCATGACAATCACAACAACACTAAAAAAGATTGATTTCCCCGCAAAAAGAAAAAAAAATCTTTTTTGTTTTCCATGGTCCACACGTTCGATGGAATCGTGTACCAATGTCAATGGAAAAGAGCAAAAAGTAATAAATAAATCAATCAATCAAGAATCTCGGCGTGGCGCGCGTGCTAGGTGTTTGTGATTATGCAAGAACGTGATCTGATTACTGGATTCGATTCGATGGCGTTGTTGGTGATCGGAAGAATTTACCTGCGGCGTCGGCGAAGAAGCCGTTGCCCCAGTCCTCGGGCGCCGCGTCGATGGCGCCCGTGGCGGCCAAGAGCGGCAGCAGGTAGCCGAGCGTGGTCATGGCGACGGCGGAGAGCAGCGCCCGCGGGAACGTCCTCCCGGGCCGCTCCACCTCGCCGGCCATGGTGCTCGCGCTGTCCCAGTAGTTGAGGTTCCAGAAGAGCGTGTTGAAGAAGAGCTTCCAGTCCTTGTCCGCCGCCGTGGCGCGCCACCGGCGCGGCCGGATCTTGGGGAGCGCGGCGCCGAACATGAGCGCGAACGGGGACAGCGACGCGACGCCGAGCGCCACGGCGGTCCACCCGACGATGCTGAGGCCCGTGTAGTTGAGCACCGAGATCGCGACGTTGAAGGCGACGATGGCGGCGACGCGGGCGCCGCCGCCCGACACGGCCGGGGCGACGCGCGCGACGTAGTCGGCGCACAGCGCCGGGAACGCGGCGCCGTTGATCGCGCCGGAGACGTACTTCCACGTGCCCATGAGCGAACCGGCGAAGGGCCCGAACGCGCGGTCCGCCCAGAGCACGAACCCGCCGTTCCCGGGCATCGCCGTGGCGAGCTCGGCGGTGACGAGCGACTCCGGGACGGCCCAGATGAAGGGGAAGACGAGGAAGCCGAGCAGCGCGAACAGGGGCCCCGCCGACTGCACCGCCGGCTCCGCGCCGTACGGCCCGCCGGCGACCTCGAAGAAGATCAAGAATATCAGCGGCACCAGCGACAGCTTGTTCCCCGGCGCCCTCCCATGCCCGCCGCCGGCCGCCGGCGCCGCCACGGCGACGCCATCGACGGCGGCGGCGTTCTTGGGCGGCGCGGTGGCGCTGGCGTCGGCGAGGCGGTGGGCTTCCTCGGCCGCCATGGATCGATCTCGGCGGCGACTATCCGGGGCGGGATTCGAGTTCCCCGGAGTCGTGGAGGAGGTTGGTGAGGCGAGGTGGAGGGGTTGGTCGCCTCGGCCGCCATTGCCGGGATTATGTATGAGTGGGCAGTGATTGCTAGTAGTCAACTAGTCATGTGTTTGGTGCGTGCAAACTGCTTTAGTTCGAATTTTATATGAAAATGGTGCAGCAATCTATCGAATTGGTCACATTTCAGATGTGCGAGTAATTTTTGTCTCTCGCTCTGTCACTTTGTACCAAAATAAAAATTGAGTGTTTCAATCCAACTTTTAAACTTTTCAAATGTATCGTTGGTATCTGAAGCTTTCGACATTGCCTTTCTATATGAACATGGTAATGAAAATTAGAATTTTGCTATGTTTTGGCTGTTGTGCGAGACAAATATGATTGTAGGAAAGATATTTTGGACCGATATGCTTTTATCACTCCTGTAGTCAAACCGAAGAAAAGGGAAAGGAGAAACACTATTTGCGTTCAGTTCGACGTTTCGCTTTTTTTGTGATTGATCCAATATAAAAGGAAAGTTTTCCTTGGGCTAGATCCGATATGACAAATAAATAAGTAACATACCCCCGCTCTCAAAAACAAGTTGCTTGAAATACGAACATTCAAAAAGAGTTAATTTTAACCATAAAAACCATTCAAAATATCTTTTTGGGTATATGAAAATGATATATTCAACTTTATCCTAACAAGAGCTTTCATAATATTACACTTATGCAAAAAATAAGAACAAACTAAATAACTTTTTTATGATAATGATTATACTGAACTAGGTAGTCAAAATTCTAAAATGGGTCTCGAGAAGTTCAAAATGACTTGTTATTTTTAAGACGGGATATTCTCTTTTATTTGATTTGACCAGATTAATCACTTCCAATTATAGCCAACTGGGATGACTATATCACTATAATATGCTCCATCCATCTAAAAAAAGGACTATGAGAGGATATGACACAATATAGTATAATAACTCTGAACCTCTATATCCAGATTCATCGTACTATATTGTTTCACATCTTTTTGCAGGTTGCCCTTTTTAGATGGAGGGAGTAGATCGCAAGGATAACTATTTCCTCCATCCCAAAATAACATATTCTAAGATAATACAAATTTGTTGTTTTAGGATAGATCATATTTTATCTTAAGTTGAATTATTTTGGAACAGAAAGAGTACCCTCTCCATCTCATAAAAAATAGGTTTGTATATATGTTTGTTCTTTTTAACTTAGTAGTAACTGCTCCCTCCATATGTGTCACATCCAACCAAAATCACTTATATTTAGAGATGGAGGGAGCGTATAGTAATAGACTCTAGAGTGACTAAGAGCATGAGCATGTGCTGATATCTCGGGAAGCTATGAAGATTCTAAAAAGAAATAGGCCACGCATATCGCTAGCAGCCTATCATTTGGCCACTGATTTTTATATTCATCTCTCGTGCTTTCAAAATCTATGTTGCGTATAAAATAAGGGGGTGTTTAGATACGGAGTGTAAAGTTTTGTCGTGTCACATCAGGTATTATATATGATGTCGCATGGGGGTGTTCGGACACTAATAAAAAAACTAATTACAAAATCTGTCAGTAAATAACGAGACAAATTTATTAAGCCTAATTAATCCATCATTAGCAAATATTTACTGTAGCATCACATTGTCAAATCATGAAGCAATTAGGCTTAAAAGATTCGTCTCGCAAATTAGCTGCAATCTGCGCAATTAGTTATTTTTTAGCCTATATTTAATACTTCATGTAGGTGTTCAAACGTTCGATGTGACAGGGTATAAAATTTTTGTGTGGGAACTTAGGCCATCAGCAACGCGTGCCCCTAGAGAGTAGCCTCGCAAATGACATCCAACTTCCGTCGTCGGGTCGTCCCCTAGGAGGGAGGCGCGAGCGTGACCCCTACACAGGGGACGGGTGGCTCTGGGCTCCTCAGCTCACTTTTCCTGAGCTACTCCATTGGGGGTACACAATGGGGCGACCCGGTGCCCTGTCCCCCACCTCCTTCCCCTATGCCTCCCCTTCTTGCCCCTCACCGGCGGCGTGGCAATGAGAGAGAGAGAGAAGAGAGAGGTGACAGCGAAGACGGATCCGCATTGCCCACTACAGCACCGGATCTAGTGCCCCCAACCGGCGACGGTGCAAGGCAGAGGATGCTGGGAAGGACGGCGATGGGCAGCGACGTGAGAGAGAGAGAGAGGGGCGGCGGTGGAAGCCGGCGACGGGAGAGGCGGCCCTCCTCGTCATCCTCGCGGCCGCCGGCGACGGGAGAGGCGAGCGGCGGCAGCGAGAGGGAAAGGCGAGGATGGTGGCGAAGAAAAAGAGAAGAGGGGGTGGGAGAGAGAGAGATTAGGGGTAGGGTAGTAAAAATAAATATGGGGCTTTGTGTATTGGAATACCTATTATGGGTTGGAGTGTCTCTATTAAGTTACTTCAGATTTTGAGGAGCCCATCTAGGGGTATCCTACATTGCGAGCTGAGTTTCCCTACGAGTGTCTTCAGCTAGTGAGGACATTTTAGGAGTAGCTTAAACATGGCCTAAAAATATTGTGACTCTTTTATATTTCTTAGCAGATATATTATCTTTGCCGAATATTTCAGAGAAAGAAAGGCATGTAGAAACATTGCTGCCTGCATGTTCAGACTTTTCGTTGAATGCTGCAGCATGCAAGCAAAGTATCATCCCAAAGCATCCATATTCATAGTAAAAAAAAGATGTTTTTTTAACAGGGGGAATTAGTATTTCTTACGAAATTATAGCAAAGTTCCTAAAGTAACTTGATGCTGCATAATAACGCAAACCTAATGGGTCTAATCAGCTTGTTACAGCTCCATTTCAACCTATGTTAACGCTGTGACATGTACTTATGTTTTAACTGTGAATCTGTCGTTGTTGATGCCTTCGTCATTTTGCAATAATTTAGACATCTCGTTGAAAATCTTCATGCAGTGCTTCCATCAAGTTGCTTTCGATTTGAGTTGAAATATTTGGCGGTAACCTCTTTTATCTACCAGGCTTTCTTTGACTTGTCCTACAGCCCCTACTAGTACTTGCAAAATGAGCAAGCGTCAAGTGGACTAACACCTCTGATACAGCCATACAGATACGTCAGCTGCCTGATTATTCTGACCAGCAACGAGACATTTATAAACCAGTTGCTGCAATTAGATTCGTTAAGTTGCAGATAAGTCAAAATTCAAGAGCCATACAGCTGCAGATGCCTGATAATTGCAAGAAAAAAAAACGGTTTCTCGATAAAATAACAGTGGAACTTCGTCAGTTCATTCCTCTTCAAAATACCACGCATGACTATAACGTTTTAACACTGGCACACACCAGTTGGATTTACAAACAAATGTTGATAATAACAAACAAAAAAAACTTTTGCATAACATACTGTTGGTCGGATTTGCCAGATACAAGCTGACTACCTAGTGCCAACCAACATATTGTCAAAATGCAAGTATTACGGGCATTCTAATGACAATACATATTATGGATTATCGTGGACACGTTTCCTAATCTCCTAAACAGTTTTTTTTTCAAAAAAAAACATTCTTCATCAACATTTCTTAGAAAAAAATAAAATCAACTTATCAAATTTCTGATAGTCAACTCATTCATTTGTATCCTCAAATAATTGTCATAAACTTAGTTTCATCTGTTGTCTATCAGCTAGAACAGGCCTGGAATAGTTTTATAGAGAAATCTGAAAGTGCAAGAATTAGAGTAAAACTCACTTCACAAGTATACTACTAGTGTATTAACATTGGTCGCATAAAATGTGGAAACTGCTACCCAGAAACGTGCCATAAGCATTGGACTGCATGATCTAAAACTAAAAGATTTGTCCCCACAAAAATACAACGACAATCAATCAAGCAAGATAACTTCACTGCCTTGGATCATCACTTCTATGTTGCACGGGTTTATGCATTGCTATTGTCTCAGATGGACCACTGCAGTCTGTTTAACAGGGTTCAGGCTGGTGTTCTCTGTTACTTTTCTATTTTTTTATGCGTTAATTTAGATTCTCCCAAGGGATGTCTTCTCCAATAAGCTATTGAAGAGCCTTCAGACCCTTGAGTGTATAGGTGGCTAGCTAGTTAATAAAACAAGAATCTATGTACGTTCCTCTTCGTTTTGTAATCATGATTTATTAGTTTGGCCATCTAACCGAACGTCCACACATCTGGCCTGTTGCTTCGTAGTGATAGTTGTTTCTTCAAAAAAAAAAAACCCCACATAATCGTAAGCCAAACTTTGGTATTGATATGGTCATAAGTAAGTGCGCTTTTCATGGAAAGGTGAGAAGGCGGCACTTGTTTCTGAAGGCCAAAAAAGGGCAAATGCAACAGCTAATAGAAAGTTCAGTGTATACCTTTGCCCTTTTCAGTCACAGAACCTGACATGATAATCAGTCTTTGGGCGCATCTAGCAGGCAAAAATGACTCATGCTTCAAGCCTAAAGAAAAAACATATAACCATAGGAAGTACAAGGCATTAGTGTTAGAAATATAAAATATTATGAATGTGTTATCACAAATCACAACAACATTGGTTCTAAACTTACCATAATCAGCAGTAACCAACTGCAGATGAAGTATTTGGTTAGAGCAGTGAGGCCAGGCCAAGAACAAAAAAATAGAACCTTGTCTTTTGAACCATGAAAACAACATACTTTGCAAGCAAGGAAACAAAAATTGGTGTCGTCTTTGCATTTTACATCTATTTAAGTTGGTCTAGGAAACTGAAAAGAAATGTTCCTCAACTATGCTAACATCTGTCCCTTGCAGGAAATTTACGCCTGGTAAGCATAAAAAGAGAAATCACACAATTTTATGCCTAAATGTTCTGAGTCAGAATTATAGAAGCTTCTTTCTCTCAAAGAAGTTCTTCAGATGCCACAACTGCAACCCCGCCACTGACAGGCAGATAGCTAGTGAGAAGAAACCAAGCCAAGCCATCCTTGAGTTTGTTCTCCTGTTCAGTTCCTGCATCTCCTCCTCCCTAGAGAAATGAAACACGGATAATAATGATTTAAGAGATCATATTGAATTTCACAAAGAAATGTTTTATCATTGCAAGCCATACCTTGCGCGAAGATAAAACATTTCTTCATGGATAGAGTTGATAGTATCCTCCAGCTTCTTGAGCTCAACCTCCATCATCTGCCACATATCAAAAGATAAATGTGTGAACAAAAGATATATTTCTGCAAATACTACAATATGGAGGTGATTTTGCATGTCCACATTAACATATTAGTTTACAATGTGTAATACTGCTGATAATGAGTTGCATGATAAGACCCATTGTGATGCTACAGTCACCAGTTAGAGAGAGAAGGGAGGGGATATGATTGAACAATATAAGTGAACGATATGATAGTGTACAGTTGTAGTAAGCGGTACTACCCATGCTACTGTGCTAATGAACATAATAATCAGTAGCATATTTGACAGCCTCTTAAGGTTTACAACCCACAATTCATGGATTCCAATCCTGGTAAACCAAAGTGGAAAATCCACTTAAATAACATATGAACATGCTCTAGTGTGAACTAACATGTATTGCTTAACCTCACAATTAATTAGGAAATGGATAGAAAACATGATTTGTCATTGGTGCAACATGAATTGTGAAGAGGCCTACTTGGTGGGAGCAATACCTTTCTAAAAAAATTACCAGTTCCTTCTTGATTTTGAAGCAATATGCCAAAGGCAAACCATTTTTATGCAGTCACTACGTCATTAGCGCTTTGAAGAAAGGAGTAACCTTTCAAGCTTCATACATGGGAGTTGAACTATGGGTGTAAATTATATCTACCTAGGGTGATGGGTTCTTTCACAACCCTACCTAGCCCTTAAATATTTTTAGGTAAAAAAATAGAAATTCAGATCACCCCATTTTAGGCCTGGCCCTCAAATTTTATAGGCTAAAAAGTTGGGCCCTTTGCCAAAGTTTATCGTAAATTATAAACCCAATTGACCACTGGGTATGACATAGCTGTCCTCTTTTTGGCATCTATCAACGACAAAGTCAATACAACCATGACGAACTCTCCTTGGCCACTACTGCTGCTGCCTCATATAGGGCATACAGGCATCAACGATGCCAAAGGGGCTAATGTGGGGAGGGACCAGAACAAGGAGATGTGGCCAGGGATGTGACGTATGGACTATGAAGTGCTGCAGAGCGCTGAGGGATGAATGAGGTGCTACGGGAGGGAGCGATGCAGGGAGGTGGCAGCACGAGGGGAGAATTCTGTTATTGGTCTAGCACCCTAGCCTATCTAATCAACAATGACTTGTGTTCACCAAAATTAGCAAGTATAAATCATGCCTTCTCTCTGTGTTAGGGTTATCAAGATTATGCGCCATATCACCAATAAAGCATACGTTAATATGCATAAAGTGAAAGACGAAGTTTTATAAGGTAAGTACATTCAATAAGGAGAAGAAGCCACTAGGGCTGCAAGTGGGTCCACCCATGCTTACCTATTGACCCACTATCCAACTAAAACTGCACTTTTCTTGATTGCTAGTCCATATGTATAAATTCATAAACCAAATGAACTGAAGTGGAAATTTTAGCAAAATTAGGTCACTAAACTGAGTACTGATTTATGTTCAAGCACCTCCACAGACAAAATTGAAAAAGGAACAGCCATGTTTGATCAAGGTAAACAACAAGTCCTTAAGGGGTGATACCCAAAGAAAAATACTGGTTAACTCATATTTGGTTCAGAAAAGAAACACCAAATTTTCTAGCCTCTGACACAGAAATGCAATAAAATGCCCCCTGGATGAGTATACCAATCCTGTTGGAAAAGAGGATTAATTGTAACAACCTAACAACAAATCAATCGATAAAAGGTACAAAAGAAATCATTATAAGAAGCATGCAGCTCCAAACCAGAGAATCTACTTAACCAAATGTCAAGACAAAACATGCCAAACCCCTTACATGCATCAAGCATGTATAAAAACACATAAATTACAAAATTATTTGACACAACCAAATCGTGCATCCAACTAGATCAGAGCATAAGAAAGTCTCCATCTACTAAGAACCCCCCAGGCATTCGGCATTGCAATCTATAGATGTTAATCTGGCACGCAATGCAATGCACACCTGCTTAATCAAATCCAAGCTAGAATCACAAAGGTGACGTTAAGGAGCATTCAGCCAAACCCACATAGTGTCTCCACTCCACTATGAGCTGCTGCGAATTTGTTCTTCCTATTCTATATAGTAAGCCCACAATCGCTCAATGCCTCAATCCATCTGTCATAATATCTAACAAATTATCCGAAAGAACACTTGGAACAAGGTAAGAGTTTATTCTTCCTAATTCTGGTTTAGTAAGCCCTCGATCGCTCAATGCCTCAACCCATGGATCACAATATTTAACAATTTTTTCAAAAAAAAAACTAATTCTGCCGTGTAGTATTGATTGATCCTAACAGATTGGAACAAAGTAAGCAAAAAGAGTTTGGGGGATCCCAGATTGGGGGGAGAGAGAGAGAGAGAGAGAGGCACTCACATCGACCTGGCCCTTCTTGGCGACGTTGGTCCAGTCCCTGGCGGAGACGCCGCTGCGCCAGTCGAACTCGAAGCCGACGGTGGCGGTGGGGCGGTGGTCGGGCGCCCAGAAGCAGGCGAGGTAGTCCCCGGCCTCGGACGCCGTGAAGGCGAAGTTGCCCGACTGCACGTTCTCCGAGTAGTGCAGGCTGTTGCCGTAGGGTGACGTGACCCGCAATGAGACGCGGTGGGACTCCGGGAGCAGCGGCTGCGCCGACGACGACGACGAGGAGGAGGAGGAGGTGGAGCCGCCCCCCTCGGGCACCACGACGTGGTACTTGCCCACCGCCATGGCGCCCACCTTGATGTCGTCGGAGATGCACTTGGTGTGGCCCGACTGCAGGTCGAACCGCAGTGCGGCGGCGGGGGAGAGGGAGAGGGAGTGGAAGCCGGCGAGGAAGAGGAGGAGGAGGAGGTGGTGGAGGGATCGCGCGGCCATGGCGGAGGCGGGGAGAGATCGGAGAGGGCGACGCGGCGTTCGCCTGTTTCGTTGTTCCAGGAGACGAGGAGGCGAGGCGTGTCCAGGCAACGGAACGGAACGGAGTCTATTTTACCTCCTTCTTACCTTCTCGGTTTGTGTAACTATCTACTCGTACAACTTATTAACAACTAGACGTACAAGTAAAGATCGAAAATGATTCACCCCGGGTGACCGGCGCGGGGGTGTCGGATCGGGCGCTCCCCCTGCCCGCGCCCTCCCCCTACGTGACCACCTCGTGGGCCCATCCACTTCTCCCTCCCATTTTTTCAAAAAAAATGTTTCACCTAGTGTATTCATAATTTTAGTGTGTATAGATCTAATGTTGCATTGAATTAAAATATTCTTTTGCAACAAAAAAACCCACATATTTTAGAAACTCTCTGTTAAGGGAATTTAGTTTATTTTTTGTTCCATCGAAAATGTTTCACCTAGTGTACTTACAATGTTTCACTATATATAGATCTAATGTTGCAGTGAACGAAATATTCTATTGCAACGAAAAATCCACATATTTTGGAAACCCCCTATTAAGGGAATTTGGTTTATTTTTTGTTCCACCGAAAAATGTTTCACCTAGTGTACTCACAATGTTTCACTATATATAGATCTAATGTTACAGTGAAATGAAACATTCTTTCGCTATTTGCTGAAACATTATTTTTATATAAAGTGAAACAACACCCGATTTAAACGAGTGAAACATTTTCAATCTACTTAGTAAAACAATTCCAATATATCATGCAACATTTAAAAATAATTCAATAATAAGCTATTTTTTTCGTCGGAATATATCCATGTGTGGTCTTGTTTTGAAGATTTAATTACAACGAAATTAATGGTGCAATCGGATCATGATTTGGATAAGTAATTTAAGAGAAAAAACAGTTTAAAGTAGTTTTTGCACATAAATCAGGGACTGATGTCAGCGCCCGATTTTTCTCAAATTCGATCGGGCGACCAATCCGAATGAGCGTCCAGTAAAGATATATACGACCATGGATCAATTACGATGAATAGTATGTCTTTTTTTGCAATGCAGCCGTTTGTAACCGTTAATTAAATTAAGTCGTACGGTGAGTCAGACAGCTGGGTTGTATGCATAGCAATTTCCTTTTATTTTTATATTCCTCTAGTTTTACTTTGGTTCTCCACTTTGTTAGATATGAGAGGTTATTGATGGATTGAAATAATCTACCTACAAAGTAAGTGTGCCTTTGTCACTGATATGTGAGTTCATGGATCACCAAGCTCACATGTTGGTAACAAAGTCACATGACTTGTAGAGGAGCATCATCCGACACCATACGATACGTTGATATGGGACACTACGTTTTTAGAAAACATGGATATGGTAAAAAAAGAAAATCAGTATTACTTCGAATTGGAAAAACTACTGCTAGTAGTGCCCAAGGAGGGAACTGGATTTCTTTCTACGATCAAAGTAAAGTCCTTGGCAAGCTAACATTTTTCAATTACAATTGGCAAGACTAAAGATGTGTTTTAAGCCCGAGTAATTAAATCCCATCGAGAACCTTGCAAACATCACCCGACACTCTTGCTATCAATGTTATGGAAGACAGAATATGGCTATCGGGCAAAAAGGATATACATCTTTCTCGAATAGAGCATTGATGGTTAATCGAAAATATACGGAATTTGGCGTGACAGATTTTATTTATTTGAAACTCAGACAAAACAATTGGATTATACTCCACATCTTGTTTTCCAGAGACTAGACAGAATGTTTATGTTGTTCTTAGGTGAAAGCCAAATCAGCACTGCTATACATACGATATTTTTTTACGATGGCATAACGCTTCTCTCCTATCGAACATTAACGGTTAGAAGGTATGGATCCACATGGAAAAAGATTACTCTCCCATAGTGAGCCCATGTCCAAGGCCCAAACTCATCATGTCTAGGCCTGCCATCTCGTAAGCATCCTGATACAGCGAACCGAAGTAATTTTCTTCATAACCAATCTATATACATCATATCTTTATCATATCTTTCTGGTTTCATATAATTATTAACGTTTAAATTAGAACATGTTCTTTAAAATATATCTTTGACTATATTTTTATATAACATTTACCATAAAGACAAATCTATATATGTTGTAAACTAAATATTTTTTTAAGTTATTGATAGTTAAAGTTATAAATATTTAACCTTAACCTTATCTAAAACGTAAAGAATCATATAATCAGAAGGAGTTGTTGTACTTCGGCACTCAACATTTAATTTATCATGTGGCGAATTGATCAACTAAGAAAATGGCATGTTTTGCAAAGCAAAAATTTATATTAAAATATTATAAGAGGGCATTTTGTATATGTTTGGCAACTGTTTTTTCTCTTTTATACCAGCATTATATGGTCTTGGACATTAAATAGGAAAGAAAATAAAATGGAAAGTCATATTTACGACATAAGCTAAGAGGCAAAGAAAGAAGATGAGTCTAGATATGAGATATGGGCTTGAGGGTCCATGAGCTCTACGCTCCTGACCCCTGTCGTACATTTTGTTCGTACTAAGATTGTACGTAAAATATCGTATTCATAGCATTTCCTGAACCAAATTGCTCGTGTACCACTGCCACATGCCGTTGCTCTAGACCTACACTTGCATTAACATTACATTCAATAAGCTGATTAATCGAAGAAGACCCATCTTAAAAGAATGCATTATTCTGCCTTCCACGTCCTTCCTTCAAGTGTAGCAAAGCTGTAAACCACCGATGTCTTGGCTCAAATAACAACACTCAATGGTTTAACAGTGAGTTTTTTTATGGCGTCTTTTTATTTCCTTTGGTCCAATATGATGGGCATTTGACTACAAAGTTTTGGCACGGGCTGAATGTTACCATTGCCAAAATACAGGAAATACTCCGTACAATATAGCTATGGAGCATTGTATACAAGCAATCACATCCAATTTTTACGCTATCAATCTGTTTAACAAAATTTAACTGTGGTAACCAAAAATCCAAACCATACCATACTGGAGGCCTTCATTTGGAAAGGAGAGAAAATGAAGCCATTAGGATCAATGGAAATTTCTGGAGTCCTACATTTCCTTTGTCACGGACACAATGCTACAAATTTTCAGCATACATCCACTTACGGTCAGAATACTCACCACAAATCGCATGGACATCTACAAGCGGCAACCTCATGCGGGAGCCAATAACCAAGCGTAGTTCAGCATCATATGATATCAAGCCCCAGCATCCTTTCACCCTTGCAATGGAGATTGGGCTTTGTTCTCATTGAATCCATACATCCCATACCCATAGTGATCTATGTCAGCAATAGCAAGGCTCAAACCGTAATAAAACTACTGGTATAATGCATCCCAACGGTATGCAAAGCAACTTCTCTGTTCCGACTACCAACAGGACAACAGGCAAGCAAAAGTACACAACACAACGGTGGATTTTCAGCATTTCAAAAATAATTCTGAACATAGCCATTTTGAGAGGAAAAAACAGAGACACAAACTTAATTGGAACTAAAGACTAGATAATGGGAACTAATGAAGAAACTTATTCGCAATTCTCAGCTGGAATATCAAAGTTCTCCACGTGATGCAGAGGCAAACAAGATCAGATAGATGAACTCTCATGATGAGGATGCAATCAGGTGCTTAGATCTTGTCAAGCGCCTGAACAACGTCATTCTTCAAATCCTCAAAATCCTCCACTCCAATGCTGAACCTGATCAAGTTGTCCTTGATTCCATAGATTTCTCTCTGCTCCTTTGAATCCCTGTAATGATTCATAACTCAGCAACATGTTCTTTTTGATTGATTGATTATCTGAATGTGACAAAATATGAACAGTCCATACCAGTAAGACATGATGGCAGGCTGATCAATAATGCTCTCACAGCCCCCAAATGATGGGGCATGATAGGGTATCTTAACAGAATCAATAAATCTCCTAGTAGCATCAAAGTCTCCAGCAACCTGCACAGACAAGGTATTTTAGAAATTTAAATGGGTGGTGTTATATCCACAGGTGAGATGAGAATTAAAGAGAAGAAAGTACCTCAAAACTAATGACACCACCAAAGCCGGTCATCTGACTCTTGGCAATGTGATGTTCTGGGTGACTTGGCAGACCAGGATAGTAGACACGTGCAATCTAAGGATAGGAAATAAGAGACTCAGAAAAAACAACACAACAAAAAGAACTACTCGTAGCTTCATAGCTTGTACAACAAATGAAAAGTGCAGAGTTTGCAAACCTTTGGATGTTCCTCTAAAAATTGGGCCATCCGCATTGCAGTATTATTCTGACATTGTACACGGAGATGCAGTGTCTTCATGCCTCGAAGAATCAAGTAGGCAGCATTCTGGTATCATAATGGCATGAAAAGTTAAGAGACAAGAGACCAGAATATTCATCAACAGTATAACATACAGAAATAGAATGCAAAGACATTCACAACTTCAATTCAAATCGCTTTCAGACATTCACAGCTGCAGATCATCTATTATAGTGTGTTATCTATTTCTGTACAATTGACGATTTTAATTACAGAATTACCTAACAAGGGCTATCACTACCTCTAGTCAATGCAAACGAGAGAGATATTTTACCAGCCCAAACTCACCGGATTTAGAACACCACCAACTACATGGTGATAGATGCGGACTTTGGAAACTAGCTCATCTCTGCCACTGATGCAGCCTCCAATAACCTAAAAAACAAAATATTCTTGTCAAGGCAATCTATATGTGTAATGAGTACAGGAAGTTTGGTCCAAACACTTACATCATTGTGCCCAGCAATGTACTTTGTTGCTGAATGGATAACTAAGTCAGCACCTAGAGTTAGTGCCTTCTGATTGATTGGGGATGCAAAGGTACTATCAATACAAAGCAATGCTCCCTTGCTATGGCACATTTTTGAGACAAGATCAATGTCGATGCATCTCAGAAATGGATTAGTAGGAGTCTCGGTGAAGAATAGGGATACCTGAGTAGAGGTCACGGATAAATTTTTGGTTAATAAATAGGCATATGATAGCATTAGAGGAAAAGGAAATAGTACAAAGATCACACTCACATTATTATTATCCAGTGCATTTTGGAGAGCATCCATGTCAGCAGGTCTAATAACGGTCATCTGGACACAAAATTGTGTCATAAGATAAGCAACAAATTGTAAACATTTATGTATAAACAAATGGAACAAAGATCATAGGCATATTCCAAACACCGTATTCTGCAGAACATAAATATTTAATATGCACTTCCAAGATACTGGAAATTTGAAAGCAACTATGAAATCATTATACATTTTTGGCTTCTACAAATTGATGGAAAGCCAATCTCAAATAGTAACTGCAGAATCAAGTGTGTGCACACGCACGCACGCAAAAAGTACCGGTATAATTATAAATGCCTCTATCTGGCTCTCACAGGAATCTGTACAGATTACTAAAGTAGCAATGATTGAGTGGTGGTGGACAAAAGAATGCGAGTTATGTTGGATTAGTTTATTATACAACATAAAATTGAACTTAGAAAGATGACAGGTAATTGCTGTGCCAATTAACACAGGAAATAGTAGCCTCCATGTCCAAATATAATATTTTAAGTAGATCATAAAATTTAAAATTTGTAAGCCTTCTGCTACTATAGAACAATGACAAGTCACATCAACTACAAGAAAAACTCCATTGAAAGTTACATATGCATTACTGCAAACAAGAATAATAAGATCAGATTACCGTAATTCCCCTCTTAGGTAGTTCAGTCTCCATGTAAATTCTCGTCTTGCGGTAACAATCAGTGGTGGTCACAACGTGCCCACCTGCTGGAACAAGCGCGCTGAGCATAGCCACACTTGCATACATCCCGGATGCCACAAAGACAGTGGACTCGGCTTTCTCCAGTGCACTGAAACATCGAAGTAGAGCAATCAAAATCCCATCCACTAAAACCAACACAGCATCAAGCATTCCCACTTCCAATTAGCAGAACCATTCATTTCAAGAAGAAAATATTACACCAGCAACAAAGGGGAAACATCACCTCATCTTCTTCTCCAATGCCTCAGTGGTCGGGTTACCATACCTCCCATACTCGAAGCTAGCATGCCTCCCCTCCTGAGAGAAGAGGAAATTTTTAACATTTGCAAAAAGGGCATCTACCAAATCGATTTGTAGGAGTAATTGCAACCCCCCAACTATTTACGAAAGATCGCCAATCATTTCTAACCTTGAAGTCAATGAGCTCCTGCGAGTTGTTGAACCAGTAGGCCGAGGTGTTCACTACTGGCGTGGTGATCGCGTCTGTGGCGATCCTTCTGCCCAGCCTCTCGCCTTCGATAGGTATATCAAAAGCACGAAATGGATCAGAAAAAAACCGAAGCAGCGGGGGGAAGGCGATAGATCTGAGAGGGGATTGATCGTGATTACCCGCGTGGACGGCGAGGCTGGCGTCTGAACCGAGCAGGGCCTGCTCGGCCAATGCGGCGGCGGACGGCTGGCCGAGCTTGGCGTTGGGGATGGCGCCAACCTCGGCCGTGGCCTCCGCCGCCGCGGAGGCGGCGGCGGCGGCGGCGGGCGTGGCGGCGGCGCGGGAGGAGGCGCCGCGACGGCCGCCGGCGCCGCCGCCGGGGAGGGAGGCGGGGCGCGCGGGGTCGGACCAGGCGGCGGCGACGATCTGCGCGACGCCGATGTTGCTGCAGTTGCGGCGGGCCTTGGTGCTGAGCTGGCGGACGAAGTTTGGCGGGAAGCGGAGGATGGTGGCGGAGGGGAGCGCGGCGGCCGGGTCGGCGGCCAGGAACGCCGGGGACGGGAGGGAGGAGACGGTGGCCATGGCGAGGAGGAGGAGGAGGGCTAGGGTTTGGGCGGGCGGCGCGGCGGGTCGCGGCGGCTTCAAGGGGGGGGGGGGGGGATCCAAGGGGTGTGGGTGGCGCTCGTGTGACCTTTCGAAATGCGGTGCGGGCTTATTTGTAGTGGGGTGGGTGAGAGGCCTCCGTGGCTAGGTGCACCCGAGGGGGAGAACGGATTTTTTTTTTCAACTCTGAGCATGAGCAGGACCCTATCCCGTCGAAGTCACGTGACTTTGTCACTGACATGTGGTGTGGCCCTGATGAAGACACCATGCATTTGACTGCAGAGGATCTCAAGTCATGTCAGCTACGTTCGGTGTTAAGGTAACTTTGGGCCTATTCGGCTGCCCTAGCTGCGGCTGCGGCGCAGCCGGCACGAACAGTTTCGCACTCACTGTACGCAGCTGCAGCCGCAGCAGTTGGCCTACCGAACAGGCCCTTTGTTACTTTTAGATTTCAACGTTTAACTGCCTACTACTCCATATAAAAAAAGTTGATTATCATATCTAAGAGCGGAAAATAGTTACATGTTCCTTCGACATCAGCGGAGCGAGAGAAACACTATTGTTTACCGTGCAGGTGTTTCCTAAGCCTGCTAAACGGTGTGTTATAAGTTGTTTTTAAAAATTATATTGATCCATTTTTCACATTTAAAATAGTTAATACTAAATTAATCATACGCTAATGACTAATCTCATTTTGTGTATCTTCTCTTTTCCTCTCCTCTCAAACACATCTATGTTTGGTTACTGCTATAATTTGCCAAACATTTCAGGTTTTTTAGAGCTTAGGTTCTGACAATGCATGGTTTGTAACTCTGAATATCACATGGCTTACTCCTTCTTTTTCCAAACCTAGTAGTAAGAACTTGTGGACACACCTGACCTTAGCTGAACATCTGATGTGTTGGCGATTGGTGTTGCGAAATGTAGTATTGAACCCAATTTAAGCTAAATAATACTTAAGTGGGTTGTTAGTTGTTACTTGTTAGTTATACACATCTACCCATTTAACCAAACATTGCTGAACAATTTTGAGTCCATTGCTGGTTGCCACATTTTTTTGACATGGCACAACCTTCCCACAATTCACCTAATCTTTTGCAAAATTGTACCTTACGATAAATTATTGGCCATGTCTTAATCAAGGTTTGGCAAAGACTTACATGATAGTATTTGATAGTGAGAGATTTAAGACCGACCGAGACTCAAGGGAGCTAGATGGTAGCTATACACATCCATAGATTTTATAAACTAAGTTAGGATCAATAATATGATGTATGCACACAGTTACACTGTAAAGTTGCAACCGCCGCACATGACATTTTTTTTTATAGAAGGGTTTTTTTTTACCGCTCACATATGTATAGGCAATAAAATAATTGTGATCTTTTATGTTGTGTGAGTTTTTCTTAGTTTGTGTGTGCTTTTATTTATTCAGGTGTGAGTTTTTGTTGAATTGGTGTTATAATTGGATGTAGCTATTTGAGCAAAGGCCGGGATTATATTCCATTATTAAAAAAATATGTATAGGCAGTAAAATGTGAAGTTGATGTTGAAAATGAGAATGATAAAATCTGAACTATTGGTTCTAAATTCTGGTCTTACATTTCTTTGTTAGTATTGAGGTAGTCGCAATTTGGCAGTATTATAAACAAAATTAGTTTATTCTACTTTCATATCTTATTTTCAGTTTATGACGATAATCTACACATGGCACTATATAACTTATTTCATATTAAACTAGTCACAGAGTGGCGCGTTGCGCAACAATAAATATCCACATATAAGTGTTAACACGTGCTCGTAAATTATTTTGTGAGTACATCTGCACTATTTAATACTCCCTTGTTACATAATATAAGAGATTTTATCCTTACTAATTATCCCACAATATAACAATTTATTTGAGAAATAATATAAGAGATTTTGGTGTAGTACTTATCACATCTATCAACTCAAATTCAATTTTCTACCTATTACACACTACTACCCACTCACCCACAACCAAATCTTATTTAATAGGGATATTTTATTTTGCTATCAATAATCTTAAAAATAATATATTATATTATGAGAGCGTTATTTTAGAGAAGTAGAAATCAGAGTTACATCATTTTGTTGCATAATATTAGGATATAGGGGGTGTTTAGATCTAGGGATGTAAAGTTTTGGCGTGACACGTCGGGTATTATATAGGATGTCGCATGAGGCGTTAGGGCACTAATAAAAAAAAACTAATTACAGAATCCGTCAGTAAACCATGAGGTGAATTTATTAAGCCTAATTAATCTGTCCTTAGCAAATGTTTACTGTAGCACCACATTGTCAAATCATGGATCAATTAGGCTTAAAAGATTCGTCTCGTAAATTAGTCATAATATGTATAATTAGTTATTTTTCAGACTATATTTAATACTTCATACAGGTGTTCAAACGTTCGATGTGATAGGGTGTAAAATTTTTGTGTGGGATCTAAACAGGGCCATAGTCATTCAAGTGCTTGTTGTTGGTGCATATCACACACCATTCTCTAGATCACTATATATTCAAACAACATAATAAACTATTATCACGATATACTAAGTACTTTTTAGGCATGTTTTTTCTGCTGAATGGAATGTAAATGATATATTAAGATAACATAATGTTTAATACAAATATTTAAGTACAAATGCAACACTTTAGTAATTAATCAAATAATTTATTTTTGCAAGTGTGTACTCTTTCTGGATTTTAACGTACAACACCGCTAATTTTTAGACATACTTTTGACTATTCATCTTATTTAAAAGTTGTGTAAATATGAAATATACATAAAAATACCTCTAATAAAATAAATACTAACAAAATAAATGATAAATAATAAAATAAATACTAACAAAATAAATGATAATTATGTGATTTTGTTAAATACATCTTTAAAAATCAAGAGCATCATGTATTAAAAACCAAAACCGAAGACAACATATCGAAGTTCCTTGTTTTAGTAAATACATTTTGTATTTTTACTTGAACTATGCTATTGATTTTTTTCTCTATCATTGACAGTGTGCATTGTAGTTTTGAGGCTTTTTGTTTTGTTCATTTGAATAGAACTAAGAATCCAACGGTTCATTTTGCTTGCTGCCTACATCTGATGGTGGTCGTTTTGTAGCCTACGTGGCTCAATGAGGATGAGAGAAAGATTAATTCTTTCACTACTTTAGATATTTTCCCTATAGTGCAGGAAATACCATAAATAGGCTAATTGTAGTCGGCCACACCAGGACTTCACAAAGCACCAATAGGGGTTTTCAGAAGACAGAAATTGGTGTTGTAGGCTTGTAGTGGCAACAGCTTAGGATGCGTTCGTTCGTTAGAGCTAGGAAAGTTCACCTCTAGCACCGAAAAAAGAGCAGTTCATTAGCATATGATTAATTAATTAGTATTAGTCAAAAAAAAAACTTGAAAATGCATCGATATGATTTTTTTTAAAGCAACTTTTCTATAGAATTTTTTTTTAAAAAAATATACCGTTTAGCTGTTTAAAAAACGTGCGCGCGGAAAATGAGGAAGCGGAGTTGGGAACACTCGGTGCCGAACTCAGCCTTAATACCCTCTTCATCCCATAATATAATTAACGTGTGCATATATTTTAAGATTCAACATTAAAAATATTTGGCCAATGGTTAGTATAATATAAATTACATTTTATTTTTTTTAAAATAATATCATTGGATTCACATTTAAATTTACTTTTAGATAGTTATAATTTTGGTGTAACAATCCATATAGTATATGAGAAATATAAGTCAAAGATTCTAGTATATATGAAAAAAAAGTCAAATATTAGTTTTGAAAATTGTACAAGTTTGATCATGCCTATATTATATTAGGATGGTAGGAGTATCAAGGTTGATGTTCGGTTGGTATTATTGGACGGAGTGACTCATTAGCGCATGATTAATTAAGTATTAGCTATTTTTTTAAAAAAATAAATTATTAAATATGAATTATGAAGCAACTTTCAGATAGAATTTTCTTTGAAAAAAATACACTGTTTAATAGTTTGAAAAACGTACACGCGAAAAACGAGATGTGTAACTTGGGAACCTTAGCAAATAAAACTCAGCCTAAAGAAATGGTGTGACCCAAATTTAATTGGTTCGTTAATGATCCAATTAAATTGGTTGGTTAATGATCCAAATAAATTGGTTGGTTAGTAGACTGAAAACGAAGTCAATAGATAATCCTAACGTAATTATGTCTTTGGAAAAAAAAAAGAACATTTTCGCTCAATGTGAGGTGGACGGGGCCACGGAGAATTGGGGTATTTCATTTCAGTTGATTCAGTTCCTGGCACTTGCTCTCGGGCCACCTAGGGCCACCTTTTTAGGCATGCACTGTCAGTCACAAATAAGGATAGAACCCAACTCATCGGCTGAGTTGGAGGGATATATACATATCCATTCGTTTGTTTTCCCATCATCCCAAAACGAATATTCCAAAATCATGGGAAAAGAATAATAACATAGAGAATTTTTTGGTGTTATTAGATGTATAGGTCACGGCATACCTACACTATATTGTGGTGTGACTTCGCAACATCATTAGATAATTCAATATATTTCCTCCGTTTTGTTTTAAAATATACGATGTTGTTAATTTTATATTGTTTTGTTAAAGAATTTAGGGTAATAAAAAAGAATAAGTCAGGTTTAAAATGCTTCAATAGATTTATTTATGACAAGTTATAATAAAATAAATAATACTGACATAGTCTTTTTAATAAGGTCGAATGTCATGTCAAAAATTAAATATGATTTGGTGCAAGTGATTCTGTTGTTACTTTTAGTGAAAGCTAATTATTAGTTGGCAGCCTAGCACTTCTTGTTGAGCCCACTTTTATGCATGCTTAGATCTTATACGGGATTGACTATATATCAGTCAACTAAAATTTTAATAACCCTGTATCTACCGTGAGCCGTTGGATCGACACCTAACAAATTCATGATATACATGGTTTATCTTCTCCAATGAGACATGTTATATTTTTTTTCTATCTTCTTACTTCGAATGAACTTCCATGAAACCATGACTCACCGGTGTCATCTAGCCTACCTCATCTCCGGCGGCTCACTTCACCTAATACATAGGTACCTCCCTCCGCCTCATGGTCACTCCATTTCGCTCAACCCCTGCGACTAGCTAATCTACCAAAACTATGTACTGCTGCCACCTAGCTGCACCACCCGACTACCACACATCACCGACCGCCCGAACCACCACTCCCCTCCCCGACCATCCCTCTAAGCTTCAGAACACCCCTCTCCCCGGCCCATAGCCACACTCACACTAACCCTCATCCCGAATCCTAATCTAGCGATGCCGACATCCTCTCATCATATACTAACGTTTACATTGTAATGAAAGTGGAATGATGGGGACATTGGTGTTGTTGTTATTAGTGAAAAAAAAGAGAGATAAAAGCCGGAGGAGAGTTGAAGAAAAGGTAGAATACAACTCACAATGATCGGATTTTAGTCCAATGGTAAATACAAGGTGACACTGTGAATAGTTTACTGTGATACAAATTTATAACTTATTAAAAATGCCATGATTTATCTTCCATTATAGGGCAACATTTTCGAGTTTTTATTCTAATAATTCTATTTCAAATTTATTCTAGCGAGATGGCTTATTGTAAGGGTCAGCGAATTGCTCTTCTATCTGTTCAGTTTGCTTTAGGCTTGATGATTTGATCCTTAATCCTTCTTCCGAGGCCATTTATACTCGAAGAAATAATCATGGAATCCTTTGATATAGTTTTGGTCGAGGTCGAGTAGGTCATCAGGATTTTGCCAAAGTTGATTTTTTTTAATTCAGAATCCTATCCTCGTTATACGTATGTGGGTGAGGATCCTCTACCATAATGCCACTGCCATTACGGCCAGTGATGCGTGGATCCCACCGTCCTATTGCCCCACATGTCAATCTCTACGTACACATATTGGGTATGATATATGTGGACTAGCACATCCATACATCTATGGAATATCTCATACTCCCTTCGTCTCATAATATAAGTATTTTTGGAGTTAGAAACGATTATTAAGAAAGCATGTAGAATTAAATGAATGAGGGTTGTGATTAGATAAGAAGTGAGGTAGATGGAAAAATTGAATAGCGGAGGGTTGTGACTAGTTGTGAAGAGAATATTGGTAAATAAATTGTTATATTTTGAAATAAATTCTAAAAGAGTTGTTATATTTTGGGACGGAGGGAGTATTATACAGTACACCGACAACCATTTGAAGACAAAAAAAAATACTGGTGTGGAAATGGTTTGAACATATTTTTTTCAGACTTTTTTTTCCCGCTGGACATAGAGGAGCAAGTTCGCCGCACATATCCTAACCAGAAAGAGAAAAAAAAAAGATCGGACGGTCGCTCCAGCAGCAAGATAGATTGTGCGTCGACATGCATGATTCATGGCAATGATAGTGAACCCCAGAATTTAGTACAGCCGGAGATCGATGAGCTCACAACCTTATCTCATCTAATCATGATTTGATTTTTTGATTAGTTAGTTTTAGTGGCCACCGCGTCGGCTCGCAGGACAGGACAAGGACGGACAGTGCTGAGCAAAATGGCAGCTGCCTATAAACCAACTGCGGCAGATTGTTTACGACGCATTACATTTGTTAGCCCATCCATTTAATTATACTATTATTATCGAACGCACACACTGCACGCACCCATCCTTTTGCTGCGATCCGCCAATGGCCACCACCAAATTTGCAAGATTCTGCAGATCTTGTCGCTACCAGGGCCAGGATGTATGTTTCTTTAAGAAGGGTATTATTTCCTCGACATTTACATCCAACTGGATATATACAATCATTTAAATTGAGAACTTTGTTTAACCAAATATGAAATTCGCTCCTATAAATTAGGAACCTAGTCCCGCAAACAATCTAATCTGAAATTCACTCCTATGAAGATTTAAACTCAGAATCTTATGATGCTATTCAGATCACTGCAACCAATAGATTACATGCTCTTTTTGCATTGTTACTGCTGCTGCTGCTTATTGCCAATCATTTTATTTGGTGGAGAAGAGGAGGACGGATCGGATTTCTCTCCTTATCTCCACTTGCAGTACTCAAAAGAAAGTCTGATGAAGCGTTTGCGAGTGTGTGTGTATGTGTTGGTAGTGTTTGTCTGGATCTTGAGACAGAAATGCTTTTGCATGATCGATATGGCGTCGGTTTCGGCAGCACTGTTGAGGCACGAACGGCTTCGTTTCTCCGAGAAAAGTCGTTCTGGATTTCAGTGGGTACTAGGCTGCTTTCTGGCGACGTGATTTGTCGTCTCCAATTATCCAGAGAGAGAGAGAGAGAGAGAGAGAGAAAGCAAGTAGAGGTCATGTTTGCTCTTCCGAATTGTTCTTGTTGCTGTTCCGCGGCTGCACGAGAGCTTGACGCCTCAACGACCACCTTGTTCTCATGATCCTCCCATTCATCTTTGATTTTAAAATTTTAAGGAGTGACTACACTACATATGCAGGTGGTTGGTAGTCAGTTTTTAAAATTTTGAAAAAGTTAAAAAAAATCCAAAGCTCTTGACTTCTAGTTTTCTGAATTGCTTGAGAAAGCTAGATATTTTGAAAAAAAAATTTGCAGGTGCGAGAAGTTAGTTTAGTGGTTGTGACCTAAGTAGTACCTCAAGATACTGAGTTCAAATCTTTATATAAAAGAATTTTAGATTAGGTTGTTTGAGGGACAAAATTCCCAATTTAAAAAGACCGCATACATCTGTTTTGATGCAAAAGTTGGGTAAAAAAATACCATTCTCTAAAAAGAGAAGTTAAAACCAAAGCTTTCATATCCAAATTCTGCAAATCAAGTTCAAATAGGGTTCAAAGTTGCGAAAGGACCTGTAACCTAGTGGTTACAAGAGTCTCAGTAGCATCTGAGGTCCTAGGTTCGACTCCCCGTGAAAGCGGATTTTTCAAGATTTAACGACGTTGTGCTTTAATAAAAAAAATAGGGTTCAAAGTTAAATCCACTAACACTTCGGGATTTGACTGAACAGATGGACCGCCGGCCAAACGAACAAACCCACCACTCCCACTGTCCCACGCAACGAACTGAAGCTCATGCGATCAAAAATTCAAGGAATAAGTCCACATAGACTCCCTTAAAAGTGACCCAAATCTAATATGTAACCCTCAACCGCAAAACCGGATAGGATAGGATGACTCCCGAACTACTGAAATCAGTGCAATTTGACTCCCTCAGTGGTTTTGCTGATGTGGTGCTGACGTGGAAATATTGACCTAGTTTTCGTCACACGTGGCGCTTACGTGGCATTACAATTAAAAAAATATATGTGGGACCCATCTGTGATTCACACAAAAATATATTGTGGTCCCCACTGACATGTGAGGCCCACATGTCATCCTCTCTCTCTCTTTCTTCCTCCTCCCTCTCTCCCCCTTTTCTCTCCACCTTCTCTCTCGTGGAGCAATAGACGGGCAGGGGTAGCGACAGCGGGCGGGAGCTGGAGCGGCGGCGGCCGGCAATGACCGGAGCGGCAGCGGCGGCAGGCGGGCTCGACGAAGCGGGACTTGAGCTTGGTGAGCGACGACCGGCGGTGGAGTAGCGCGGCAACGACAGCGGACGCAATCCCGTCGCGCCGCGGCCGCCCATGCGACAAGAGGAACGCCGTGCCGGGGGAGAAAGGGGAGGGAGGAGAAAGAGATGCGGATGCAGGGGAGTGGGTGGGTCTTCCTCGCCGGCCGACCGGTCAAGGGCGTCGAGGGCTCCGCCTTCGTCCATGGCGCTTGGATTAGGGCGCGGCGGACTCCCTCAAATATAGGTCAAGCTGCAGTTTCACTAATTCACAACTTCCACCGCCTCTACCTCGCCACGAGCACGAGCCACCACCACCCCTCGCCGACATCGCTTCGTCCTCGTCACAGGAGCCGTTGGCTTCGTCGGCTGCCACGCAACTGCCGCCCTGCAAATCACAACACTACTAAAATCTGAACTCTGAATTCCTGAATGCCCAGTTGTTTGGTCTTCACAAATGCTCCTATATATACAAGACAATTACTACCGCAAGAACACAGAATTAGATCGGTTTTGCAGTAGCACACACAATGATCCAAGGAAAATGGATTAACATCAATGGCAGTCGTTTTCAGCACGCGGAACTCAGGAGGCAGATCGGCAAGGCGATCGTCGTCGTGAGTAGTCTGAAGCTCTGAAACGAACTAATCGACGAGCGGCACATACAGGAGAAGATAATCGGTGGAGAGAGATCTCATGAGCTGTTGCTATCGCATTCAAGCGCCATGACCAGTACGCCGTTGCTATCGGTTTTGGGGAGGCTTTGCAACCTCCGGCAACGGCGTCGTCGGCGTCAACAGCGGTGGCGGCGCAGTCGGAAATCCTCCTCGGGGTGGCGCTCCCGGACGACATCGCCTTCCTGGCTGGAGGTGGAGCACGGCGATGGGATCGGGGCGGCCACCGCTTCAGCTCCCGCCGGCTGCCACCACTCCGGCCCCCGCCCGCCGCCGCTCCAGCCTGTGCTCCCCGCAGCCGGCCGAGAGAAAGGAAGAGGGGAGGAAGAAGAAAGAGAGAGAGGATGACATGTGGGGCCCACTGACATGTGGGCCCCACAATTTTTATGTGTGAATGATAAACGGGTCCCACGTATACGTTTTTAATTCAAATGCCACCAAAGCGCCACATCAACCCCACAGATTAGGTCAACAATGTCACGTCAGCGAAACCACCCTCCAAAACCACCAAGGGAGTCAAATTGTACCGGTTTCAATAGTTCGAGGGTCAGGATATCCGGTTTTGCAGTTTAGGATCATGGATTAGATTCGGGTCATTTTTAAGGGAGTAAAAGTGGACTTGTTCCAAAATTCAAAATGGACAGTTTTTTTTAGGAATAAGTTCACTTGGTGACCCTCAAAAGTGATTGAAATTTAATCCGTAACCCTAAACCATAAAACCGGATATCTTAACCCCCAAACTATGGAAATCGGTGCAATTTGACTCCCTCAGCGGTTTTGGAGGTCGGTTTCGCTGACGTGGCGGTATTGACCGGGTCTTCTTTACACGTGGTGTTGACGTGGCATTTAGCTGGCATTTAGAATTAAAAAATATGTGTGGGACCCATTTGTCAATGACACAGAAAATAGATTGTGGGACCCACATGTCCCTTCTCTCTCCCCTCCCTCAGTTCCCTCTCTCTCCTCGTCGTTCCCTCTCTCTCTCCCGCAGCAGGCGGAGACGGAGGTGCGGCGACCTGCGAGCGGCGGCGGCACCCGGGCTGAGCTCCACCACGGCGAAGACGGAGGAGACCACAGCGGCAGCGGCGGGAGGCACACGCGGCGGGGTACAGCGAGCTCGGCCCAGCAGTGGGAGGACGAGGGGAGCCGGCGGCGGTGTGAGCGGCGGCTGAGGGATGGGGGCCGGCGGGCGGGAGCTGGCGGCGGCGGGAGAGCGGGTGGGCGAGGGCGGCGGTGGCTCGTGGCAGAGGGAGGATGAGGGGAAGCGGCGGCCGAGGTATCCGAGTTCCTCTTCGACCGCTTCGCCGCCGACCACGCCGCCATCACCATCGCCATTTCAGCAGTCAAAGTCGAAGTCGCCGCCGTGGCCTGCTTCTCCCGCCTGCCGCCGTTCCCCTCGTCCTCCCACTGCTTCTGCCGCCCGCCGCCGTTCCCCTTGTCCTCCCACTGCTTCTCCCGCCCGCCGCCGCCCACCGCCGCTGCCCGTGGGCTGTTGCCGCCGCCGCTCGGCCGCCGACGACGTCTCGATGCCGGCCGCCGAGTGGTGCGGGTGGTGGTGGTGCGAGAGGAACGGCGAGCGGCCGCCGCTTCAGCTCCAGCCCACGGCCGCCGCCGCCGCTCGCTCCCCACGGACGGCCGTAGAGGAGAGGGAGAAAGAAAGAGAGAAGGGAGGGGAGGAAGAAGAAAGGGAGAAGATGCGTGTGGGGCCCACATGTTAGTGGGCCCCACAATTGTGTATGTGAATGACAAATGGGTCCCACGTATAACTTTTTAATTGAAATGCCACCTAAGCGCCACGTCAACGCCACGTGTAAAAAAGACCCGGTCAATACCGCCACGTCAGCGCCACATCAGCGAAACCGCCCTCTAAAACCGCCGAGGGAGTCAAATTGTACCGATTTCCATAGTTTGGGGGTCAAGATATCCGGTTCTGTGGTTTAGGGTCACGGATTAGATTACAATCACTTTTGAGAGTCACCAAGTGAACTTATTCCTTTTTTTTAAGGGTGAATAACTAACATGGTCACTGAAGTTTCGCTTTGGGCTCAGTTTAGTTCTTGAGGTTTCAAATCGTCCAAACAAGTCCTCCAAATTAATCATTTGGGTTAATATAGTCCTTTGACCAAAAAAAAAAAGCCATGTGAGCATGCTAAGTCATCCTCGCATGCAGCGGTATGAACAAAATGACCATTCTACCCTTATATACCATATAAAAAAGAAAGAAGATAAAAGAAGATAAATGTTTCACACGTATATGATCGTTTTATAATTATCACTTACGATTGCTGCAGCGATCATGTAAATTAACAATGTTGGGACTGGGCTGGCCTGTTATTTTTTCTGTTTGTCTTTTTTTTTCTATATGGTATATAAGGGTAGAATAGTCATTTTATTCATACCGCTACATACAAGGATGACTTGATATGCTTTCGTGGCTTTTTTTTTCTAAGGACTATATTAACCCAAATAATAAATTTGGAGGACTTTTTTTGGACGGTTTGAAACATCAACAACTAAATTGAGCTCGAAGCGAAACTTCATAGGCTATTCACCTTTTTTTTTATTGGAAAATGGAGTCGTACAACGTATACTGGTAAAAAAAAAGTCCAAGTATATTTGGTCCCGTCAGAGCCCCATCAATCGAAATTGTTCCCAAAATAAAACAAGATCAGCCCAACCTGGTCTATCCGCTCAAGATACTGAGCAGATTCAATGAGATGCCAAGTTGGAAGGGCAGGTCAATCTAGAAATACAGATGTGGACATACTGCGTAGTTACTGATGATACCATGTTGGTGCTTAGTATGTGGTATATCATGTCAGCGCCAGGATCTCGAAAGGATTATGACAGTTTTGGACCGGAATGACACACTTTGTCAAATTATGAGACCTGAATAGCACAAGTTTAGAGACCGGCCGTGCACTTTACTCTATAATTCAAGGAACAAGCCATACATAACAAAAAAAAGTGGGTTCAAAAAGTTAAAACAAAATGATATATATCTCATCACCAAACCAATCTTTTGAACCATATGGTGGAAGTTACGACTAGAATTCCATCGATGCTATAGAACAATCATGACGATAGTATGATTCATATCTGGACTAACCATAGGCTTCAGGGCATCTAAACGAATTTCAATATTGTCTCCTAGGTGGTTTCGATTCTGCTACTGTAACTCGGATCTGTCTGCCATCCATGTCCTGCACAACAAAGAAAATAGGCTTGTTTTAGCACACACTAAAAGAACAATGATGCTGAAAGACATATGAGAATAAGAAACCAGCCAGACTTAGTGAAAACTCACAGCGCCATCAAGATTTGAAACTGCATTCTCAACCTCTTCAGCGGAACCATACGTGACAAAACCAAATCCCCTTGACCTGCCACTCTCCCTGTCATAGATGACCTTGGCTTCCAAGACCTCCCCTTCCCCACTGAATAGGTTTGCGAGAGCTGCATTGTCAACACCCCAAGAAAGGTTACCTACATAGACCCTGTTGGCCTCACCCCTGGGTGCTCTCTGCGATGATTGCTCCCTTGGTGGTGGTGGCCCTGAGTTAACCCTCAAAGATCTCCCATCAAGTATCTGTTTTAAGAAATGAAATCAGCAAATTAGTTAAGCACAATTCAATGATGTTGTATAGGATATAACACAACATATGTCCAGCAACATGCCAGAAAAGAGTAAATTAAAGTTTGTTTTCTAGTCATGAATAAGCTAAAAGCAAACAAGGATTAAAACAAGCAAGCAGGTTCATATCGAGCAACCTCAGCTACAGTTATCTTGAAAGAATGCAAGCCACAGCATGCAAACCAAAGAGATGAAATAGGAGCGCACTTTATGCAATATATTTTTAGCCAGCCCATATACCAACATGGAGCAAAAATAATGACTTAGAAGTATGGAAGCATATACTCACATAGCCATTGAATTGCTCGACAGCTGCCTCAACTTCTTCAACACTAGACATTGTCACAAACCCAAACCCACGACTCCTTCCAGTCAGCTTATCATAGATGACCTGCAACAATGCAGTTTAGCATGATACAATATAGGAAAAATCAACCAAAGCCGAGTACTACTCTTAAAATTGAGCAATTAACCAGAAAAATGCAATCCTAAATCTTTCGCCAGTCACAGAATTAATAGCATGAGCGCCAGCACACCAAATTTAACAACCTTAAATAATGGCAACCTTATCGCATCCTTAATCATCTCCAAATACAACCTCACAATGAGCACCCGAAATAAGTTTTTTTTTCTTAAAAGAACGAGAATATGCCCACACTACCATATGCAACCCAATTGTATCGCGGTTTAAGCTAAATTAACAACAGAATGAATTTGTCGTGAACTGTAATATGAAGCAACTAGACACAATCATTCATCACCACTTCACCAGCGACCAGCGGTCCATTTCTGGTTTCACAAAGACAGGGACACACCAGCGAGCGACTCGACGAAGGTGGTGTGATAGGAGTACTTAGTAAGGCGAGACGAATGGGGTGGTGACCTCGACCATCTCGACGGAGCCGGCCTGCTCGAAGAGGCCGGCGAGCTGGGCGCTGTCGACGCTGAAGGGCAGGTTGCCGACGAAGACCCTCAGGTCGTCGGAGAACTCCTCGCCCCCGGAGCCCTCCTCCTCCTCCTCCTCGTCCTCCTCCGTCTCGACCTCCTCCGACACGGCCACGGCCACCGGCACGAAGGGGCTGGTCCTCCTCCGCGGCCATCCCGCGACGGCGAGGGCGGGGAGCAGCGGCTTGGAGAGGAAGGAGAGGGAGGATGAGGCGGGGTTGGAGGAGGTGGAGGGGAGGGGGAGGAGGTGCGGGGAGAGGGCGGTGGAGAAGAGCGTGGCCGCCATGGGTGAGGAGGAAAGGGGATGGGATCGATAGGGTTTTGGGGATAAGGCGGAGTGAGGAGAGGAGAGAGCACAAACTGGGAAAGAGGCAACAGTAGAGGAGAGGAGACGGGTTTTATATTGTTTGTTTATACTTGTAGCTAATTTGCCCGTGCATGACCACCAAATCTTAAAGGATAATTTTGGCATTCATTTCAAAGCCTTAAGAATCTACAATTCCGGCTGTCTTTTGCCATCAATTTTTAGATGCTTACTAAATTAGCCAGACCAAGAAACACAAAGCTTATGTTGTTTCAGGATGAAACACCAACACCACCAACAGCGTGAAAGCCTACACGCTAGTAAGAGTGGTGGTGACGGAAGATTCACTGGCATCACCACTGCCCACATTTAATGTAGTATAGATATTGGCTTCGTTTTTTTGACATGGATGAGCAAAAAATACTATCTCTGTTTTTTTCGTTGGTTAACTACCGTCAAACATTTGGGGAATAAGATAGTATTTTTAATAGCAGGTATATATCTTCTACTTAATTTTACTATTGCTTCCATCACAAGGTAATTTTATTTTTCACACATTCCGCATATACCGATACAAATATAAATTTGTATGGGCCTAGGAATCAGTAGGTAGTAGCTTTGTATGTGTGTGTGTGTATATATATATATATATATATATATATATATATATATATATATATATATATATATATATATATGTGGCAACATATCCTATGCACACAGGCCCTCACGTGTACACACGTGCACACCAACTAAAAAATGTCACCAAAAAATCTAGAAAAAATCATACACATACTTTCAATTGTATTACACCTAGGGTTAAAATCTTAAAGTAAAATTCATTATATTTTAGCCGTAACAAAAAAAAACAAAAAATCTGACAGTTTTAAGGTTGCAATTTTGTCAGAATTTTATCTTTTTTGTTATTCTCTATGTAGAATGAATTTGAAGATGCGACTTTGCACGTAGATGTAATACTATTGAAAGTACATGTATGAATTTTCCTAGAATTTTTTGTGATAATTTTTAGTTGGTGTTATAAAATCCATTCCAATCGAATATTGAGTAATCAAATCCTTCAAATCATAGTTTTTGAAATCTTTTTAAAAGCGGATTAATCGGACGAGGATAAAGAGAGAGTCCCATTCTACATGTCAATACTGACAACAATGAAATTTCTGGTAAAAGGAAAATCCGTCGACTTTCTAAGTCAGGGTTCAAGTCCCTCTATCCCCAAACCCTCTTTTATTCCCTAACTCTAGTATTTATATATGCCAATGTGTGAATGCAAAAGGTGAAGGTAAGGCCCACAAGAGAAAAGAAGACCTCTCCATACCCCCACACTGTTTATTGTACAAATAATATAGTTAATTTGCTTATTACTGATAGTAGTTACACTTTAACAAACCCTAATATATTTGTCCCTCACTTTTATAAACTCTAAAACTGGGACATGCAAGATGATGAAAGGTGGACTATAAATAAGTTACCATCCCTCCCCGATGGGTTGACTCCTCCAGCCAAACAATCCCCTAGCATCTGTCTAGATTCGTAGTACTAGGATACGTCACATCCCTCTAAAATCCCTTACATTAGGACATCCACAATGTGGGAGAAAAGCAGGTAATAGGCATTGAATGCTTCCTTCCAACCTGGTTATATACACTGTGATGTGAAAGTTGGTATTAGCTGTTACCCAATCATCACGTTGCTACCGGCAACAAACAAATAAAAAATGAATTGTAGTTCAGTCACAAGCTAACAAATGTACCTTTTGTGCATGGAGCCACCTTGTTTTCTCCATCATAGGCTTATATATATTGGGGTACAGATCCCCTAGAGTTGAGTACAACTCCACCGGGTGAATTTTATCAAATCCATGGCATCTATTGCTTCCTATGGCTGAGATGAAGCCATCTATTGCTTCCTATGGTTTGAATGGGAATTACTTTATTTTTTTATTATGTTAGTAATGGTTAAGTTTCTGCCTACCAAATTAACAAAGTATACATGTTCTCTTCTTTCCCAAACACAAGAAGCTACATTCATGTAAAAAAAAAAGTGTTAACCGCATAGTACATGCAAACACACATAAACCATATACATGCAAAACTAGAGGCACGTGCTCAGTACGGTGTTTACACCATGGATTAATCAAAGAATTTCTGGGTTATGCAAGTAAAATTAGCTTGTATATTCTCAAATTGTCTAAATATATTGTAGACGGTGATTTGTTATTGTTACAAGATTAGGATAAATTCTTTTTTTTTCAAAAGAGACTAGTGGGAAGTGGGAACTAATGGCTTCATCCCAACCGTCGATAAAAAAGAGACCGTAGAGATTCTATCAAATCCACCGATGGAGTTGGAGTGACTCCAGGGGATCCAGACCCATTGCACATGCCCTTATACAATAGAGGGATCATGTTCGTAGTAATGTACATATCATATCTTACTATAAAGTTATCTCCCACTAACTCGTTAAGCTTAACATGCAAAGATGCCACATCATATCATCCACTAACAAGATGTCACATTATCATCCACTAATCCACTAATTAACAAGATGCCACATCATCATCCACTAACAATCATCACATTTAAACATCATGCAAACATGTTATATCTTTATAGTTTTTATAATTTAAGAGCTTTTCAAATACAAACATGTTAAATTATCATCCAATATAATTCACATAATGTTTCAATGTATATCTTTATTATGTTTTATGATATCCTATATACTTATATAGTTTATCCTCACTTAGTTGGTGCTTAAATGATTAATCTATGGTCCAAATTATCTTTCTCATTTTTTCCTCTAATTAAGTCATATCACATCAATTATTTTCCGCCTTTAGATAATTAATCTACGGTCCAAACTATCTCCCTACTTTTCTTCTTCCATAAAGTCATACCACCTTACTTTTTACGTTTGAATCACCATTCTACATACTATTTAAATTTAAATTATCATAAACCACATTATTTTACTTAATCTGATATTATCTAGCTATCTTACACGTTATTTTTTTTATTGTTATCATACTAAATTTCCGTAGCAATTCACGGGGTTTCGCTAGGTATAATATATGGCAGCTGCCGATGAATCTATTTTCCCCACCGAAATATGCACAGCGCGCACAGCGAGAGAAAAAAGTGGCAAAATGGAGATGGAACATGGAAGGGAAAAAAAGTGGCAAAAAAAAGTGGCCCATGCAGGTCTCGAACCTGCGACCTTCGCGTTATTAGCACGACGCTCTAACCAGCTGAGCTAATAGGCCTTGCTGTGCATTTGAACTTTATCCTACTAATATTGGTAGTTCCCTTTATTCATTTAAATACAATTGCCACAACACTACATTTGTCTAGGAAAATCACAACAGCACCGGTCTATGAAAATCACGTACTACAAAGTGCTCAGTAGTCCATCACCAACAACAGTGGACATCAATCAGTACATAAGAATGATCGGCTAATTCGACCAAACTGTTCAAATACAATGTTGAGAGAATTGCTTTTACATGCATAAACAAATTTGGCCAAAAAAAAGAAATATACTGAAAGCAGCACAATACTGTTTGCCATGTTACCGCCTACATCGAAAATGTATCATAGTCTACAGCAATACACTAACAAATGCCCTGCATGGCATGGCACCAACGTTCTGCAACTCCAGCAGTGGTTCCATATAGCAGTGGACAAGTCTGCAGTAGCAGCACACGGCGTATGCTCCTGCACCTCCATGAGAAGGGTAAAGAAGAGGAAAAGACTCCAAAACACAAAGGAAACTCTTAACTCGATAAAATCTCAACCCAGTTATTAACTTTGAGAGGTTCTCTGAAACTTACCCACACTCAGATTGAGCATCAGAGCACACGTGCACATCAAGTCAAGATCCCATGTATAGCATGGCTTGCACAATTGCATGTTAGGGCTTTTATGATCTATAAATCAGCAAAAGCGAAAACTTCCAGCTAACTGTAAATCGCCATAGTAGTCATATAGCTTACCAGACAGGTTGATACTAGAAGACCATGCTGAGATTGGTTTATAGGTAAACTTAAGTTTTATGTTAGCCTATTTTGAGCTCACTGAGGAGGTACAATTTTCTCTGGGGAACTATGTGCAGATAGGAACGAATGTGAAGGATGACACGATCCACATCCTTAAAGCAAGGGCAAGTAACTTCTAGGCTTTTGGTTGGCAAACAGGGAACCAAGTTCTTCCACACGAACTACTAAGATGAAGCAGGTTGCACGAGAACACATACAGGAAGTCTCAACTGTGAACTTTCAATACATAGGTTTAGAACATGTAAGACGGGGAATCAACATAGTCCCAGAGGAAAATATAAGTAAATGCTGTATACTAGGGAAATAAGATGGTCTATGGCATCCAGGCAGGTCCCTCTTAGGCAAAGCTTCCAGGTTGGGGCCATACTCTTGGTCATCTGGTTTGGGAAGGGGCTCCAATAAGCAGGCTCCATACTTCATTGGTCTTGGCATTCTTTTGTCTTGGCTGTTTTTAGTAAGGGAGGTGGGCATGGGGCAAAGGTGAAAAGAACAGGTCCATCAGAAGATAGCTGAGCTGGGTTAAATGTGTTTAAAAGGCAGAAATGCAATAAGGAGCAAGTCTTGATCGCATGATCATTCTGTTCATTTCAAGACAAGGTGGATGAACCATACCTGTTGCATTTGTCAATCTAAGTCCTAATAACCATGTCGCTTTCCATAGGAAAATGAACTAGGGCCAGATAACCTGATGAAAAATGAAATGTGCTAAGTGAGCAAAACATATGATATAAAGATTAATGAAATATTAAGTAGACTAGGCCTAAAAAAAATTAGTGCACACTTAAGAGTGAATTTCCATACATAGAGAAACATAAATATTTGGTATTATGACAGGTACTGTCTATACTGCTGACTCATAAAGTACAGGTATGCTTACCCACTGCTGCCAGAACGACCACTATATCCACCATAAGCCCCATAACCTCCTCCAGAGACCTGGAGAAATTCCAGTCGAAGTTTTGATAAGAGTCTGTTAGCATGAAGAGGAAAGGAAGGGAAGTGAAAGGGAAGCTATACCTGGGAGCTGCCATAACTTGCATAGCTGTCAATAGGGCCAATATCATCTGAGCCACGATATCCACTTGAATATGGATAATCATGCCCAAGAGGCTTAGTATCTCTGCCTAGATACTTTGGCCCTTCAGAAACACCAACTGGAAGAGGATGGTAAGGGATTACAGGTGGGAAACCTGATAAAGCACCTTCTCTTTCAAAGAAATTGGCTTTCAGCCTAGTAGTTATTTGCAGAAGAGCATGTCTTACAACATCAAGGTCTCCACTGATCTGTTGTGCAAGCAAATTACATTGGTGAACTCATCGCAGTACAAAAGACCAGTAAAAAAAAATTAAAACATAAGTTTAAATTGTACCTGAACCATCTCTTCGTCTTCTGCTGCTACTTTTGGTACATTCTCCTTAGAAAGGATACGTATGTTTGCTCTTGATGTTCTCCTTATCTCAGTAATGATTGAACCACCTTTTCCAATCAAGCACCCAATACGTGATGTCGACACCAACAAGCGTGTTGTGTAAGACGGGATCGCTGATTCCGGATCAGTTTTCTCACTGCATCTTGGTTGTAAATGAACTGCAGCATTTATTGTTGGGGAGACAGGATCTTCAAAGAACTGCATGAGAAAGAGAAAGCGGAATTGATCAGGACTAGAATTAAATATCCGCATGGATGCTAAATCAGCAGAGGACCGTAGGAGAAAAGCACCTCCTTTGCAGAAACAGTAATTATGCAGTCATCTTCAGTATTTGAACTATCAACTTTGATAAAGGCTCCAGACTCCTGCCTAATCTGTTTGATAATTCCACCACCCTTTCCAATTACACCTCCCACATTTGATGCAGCACAAAGAAGGCGCAAGCTAAATTCCTTTGCAGAGCTCTCCTCCCTCCGTGGTTGATATATAGAAGGCCAATCTCCAGCCACATCACCTTTGTATCCTCCATAAGAACTAATTAAAGGCGTAATCCCCACAACTGGTGCAGTTGAGGAACTACCAAGGTGGGAGCCCACTGGATAAGGCTGTGTCATGCTGGATGCAAGAAGATGCTGTGACCTAGATGGGTTGTCATGGAGACGAGATGACACTTGAAGAAGAGCTTTTCTGACAACTGTTGAGTCCCCAGATATCTAGTGCCAAAAGAATAAAGGGTTCATTAGCATTATTGACTATTCCACAGATGGCATAGCAAAAAAAATCAAGTACTGTAAATGATAAATTAAACTAGTAAAAGTTATTTTGCTGGTTGACTGGAAAGTGAAAACAGCTACTATTAAATCTAAGTCACTGCACCTTAAAAAGGGTACTCCGTAAAAGAGAATGTTGCGGACGTGTCACAAATAACCCATGTTACCAAACAGAGCCATAAATGCCTATAGTAGTAACGCATGTACGACATGTGTAACGCGGGAAAAAGATGGAAACAGAGATCCTCCACAAACCTGAAGAAGTTCATCACCACTGATGGCACACGCAGGGAGATTTTCATTGCTAAGAACACGTATATGAGCACCAGTGTCACTGCGGATTCCCTGTATAATATGCCCACCTTTTCCAATAATGCATCCAATCTGGTCTGATGGCACAAGCAACCGAACGGTAACTTGAGCTAAACCTTCATCACTTTCTTCATTCCCAATATCATCATCTATGGATAGCTTTTCATGAACTCTAAAGAGAGCGTCTTGGGCAGGGCAAACCTTATCTTCAGCATCTACTAGGGTATTAGTTTCCCTGCTTGAGCTAAATATTGTGATAACTCTCTCATCACAACCAGATACACTCTCACCAATCCTTATCTTAGCTTGAGTGTCGGCCCTCATCTGCTTAGCAATTTCTCCACCCCTCCCAATGATGCTCCCTATTTTTCTAGAAGGGCAAAGATAGCGGTAGACAGTATCATCTGGACCAGGAGCATATGTATCATCACCAGGATTCCTTCTCTTGCCACCTCCATTTTCAGCATAATCAGAGTGACGCTTCCCGTGACTGTTCCTATGCCCAGGTCCAACCATTGTCTACAATCGGAGAAAGAACGGTCAACACAGTAGAGAATATTGGGTCAAATAAATGGAAACTAAAATAACGCGCAAGAAGGAAGCTATTCTAAGATTATTCACATCAAACCCTCCTGAAATTCTCATTTACCAAATAAAATCAACTATAATCACACGAATCACCCTGTCAAATTCGTAATGACAGCACATATTAATAATCCTTACACTTGTATGGCTGCATGATGGCATGTTTATCATGGCCAAGCGTTAAACGAATCCACATGAACAAATCAATCCCATACCACAATGAACAAAAGTCATCTTTCGATCCTACCAACTAGATTACTATAAAAGATCTAACGAGAAAAAATAAAAATTGTTTGGTCTATTCATGATAACCTCTCCGACTCTTTTTTTACAGTTCAATTATTATTAAGTTGAAGAACTAACAAAGATATCCCGACAAAAAAAAAATTCTAACCAAAACACTCCAACCACGCGAATCAGGGGCGGATCCAACTTGGGACGTGGGGGTTCAGTTGAACCCCCAAACTATTGGGGGGAACAAACAAACTGTTACTTGTATTAAGGTTAAGGCTCTGAAATCAAATAGAAGAACCTCTTCCAGATCTATAAGAGAAGCTAGGGTTAACGCAAGCAAATTCCACGGAGGTGCAATCCCGGTGGAAGAGAGAGATAGATGAATCAGAAAGAGAATGCAGATGGATGCTCACCAAGATCCCCTCCCCTCCCCTGCTCCGCTCGCCGGATGGAGATCGCCGCCCCTCCCCTGTTCAGCCGCGAGATGGCGCAAGGAGCGGAGGAGACGACGAGACGGGGAGATTTTCTTTTACGCCAAGCCTAGGGAAGCGGCCAAGGGGGAGACACCCGTGTACACCGCCTTTTATCTCAAGCTTTTCACTAAAGCCCGAAAATTTGACAAATTAACCCTTTCAGAAAACTTATCTAAAAAATAAATCGTGCTAAAAACTAATCATGCGCTTAGAGCCATCGAGGTTAACAATGACGCCGTTGATTTTTTTTTTAACATGTTTGACCGTTTGTCTTGTTTAAAACTTTTGTGAAATATGTAAAACTATATGTATACATAAAAATATATTTAACAATAAATCAAATGATATGAAAAGAATTAATAATTACTTGTTTTTTTAATAAGACGAACGGTAAAACATGTTTTAAAAAGTCAGCGGTGTCAAATATTTAGGAGCGGAGGGAGTATATCCTTTTTAACATCTTTGACGTTGGCGTTTCATCGAAGATGACATGAATTTGCCAGGTTATATATAAATATCACATTAACGCTAAAGATATTGAATATTCCATCGGAAGCGGCAAGAATTTACCAGATTATATATAAAAATAGTAGGTATGAGGCTATGTCTGTCAAGCTTGAAACCCTGGTTCAAATACTAGGGATGCCTCCCATTTGAAGGAATTTCTTTCTACCCCTTATTTTCTTTGGCGAAATTAAGAAATAGTGACATATTTTTTGGTGAAATTATTTTTTAATATAAAATTTAAAATACAAATATATTATGGATACCACATACCAAAAAGTGGTTGACTAAGCTCGGTAGGGCACACCATGTACCAAGTGTTATACGGAATCATACCTCGTATATAGAAGGAATTCCGGATAAGGAATGACGAATAGAGTTCTATATGTAAACTATAAGGACTACTTGGATTGTATCCATATTGATCTCTCTAGTTTTACATGGACAATGGGACACCTATGGTATAAATATATCCCATAGGAGGAGGGAAAAAAAGATCAATACACGACACAACAACAGATCAACACACGCCAAGACAAGCCGCTAGATATCGACATCAGAGATAAGCCTAGACAAACCCAATATGATGTATGCGGAGGCCAATAAGAGAGATCTAGCGCTATCTCTGATCTCGTCGAGTGCGAATTCGAGGAGGAAGACTACCCCGTTGTTGGCTACGTGATGGTATTTTCGGGCGCCAAGTCGATAACGGCTAGATAGGTATATCCCAAATATTGTACTGGTCTAATTATAATGAATAAGAGCAACATCGGCTTCGCCCAACATGAGTAGGGCTATTACCTGTCAGATAAGGGGCCTGAGCCTGTATAAAATTTCTTGTCTCCATATCTTTTACTTCAATCTCGCATATACCTTGGTACCAACGATCCCCATACTATGCAAAATACCGTAGTCGCGGTATCACCCATCGACAATATCTATTTTATAGTTAATCTTTAACTAAAACACTAAATATATATAATTCTTAAGAGAACACTAAGCTCGAACTAAAGCAAATGCTGGTGTCCTCGGGAGCTTTTTATTTCTTTTAAATTCCTAAAATCCTTATATTATTGGCTAAACTAAGAAATTGTGATATATATTTTGGTGAAAATGTTTTTATTAAAATTATTGACTTCATAATTAATACTTTAATTAAAACACTTATTCTACATAATTCTTAGTTTTAAAATTCCTAAAATATTTCATTATTTTCTTCGTGTATGATTTATTTAAACAAAATGTGTCATTTCCCAATAAAATACGAAAAATAATTAACAAGTGTAGAATTGGTAAAAAAGGTAAAGATCCTTAAAAGGAGTAGAAGGAAGGACTCAAACCAGGGTCTTCAGGATGAGAGCACCAGACCCAGTAGCAACTCACGTGTGTATTACATATACAAGCATGTATTTATATATTTTCTTATAACTTAGTACCGAGCACCAGATCCAGTAGCAACTCACATGTGCATTACATATACAAGCATGCATTTATATATTTTCTTATAACTTAGTACCAAACACCATGAAGCTAATTCTATATGACTAGTTAAATTTTTGTCTTCTCGAATAGGATGTGAGTGTCAATATTCTTGACACTAAAGCATTATATATCACCACTAATCTTAATAGCGTTGAGCTGACGATTTATTTATGCAAATAAGTTTTTAGCACGGTCGTTGCAAAAAGTTTTCTGGAAGGGTCAGTTTGTAGAGAGATCTATGCTGCGCACAGGCACAACCTTTAGGCAGCCACACGCTGGTCTCCTCGAACTCGAACCCTAGCCTTTTGCTGCTCCCTCCGGCCTCCACACGCGCGAGATCCCTTCCCCTCTCCTCCCCTCCCGGCGAGATGTCGTCGTCGGTCGGCGGCGGCGGCGGGCAGCAGTTCCGGTACACGCAGACGCCGTCCAAGGTGCTGCACCTGCGGAACCTGCCGTGGGAGTGCGCGGAGGAGGAGCTCGTCGAGCTCTGCAACCCCTTCGGCCGCATCGTCAACACCAAGTGCGGCGTCGGCGCCAACCGCAACCAGGCCTTCGTCGAGTTCGTAAGCCCTCCCCCCGTTCTCCCTCCCCTTCCCCACCCGCCTGGCCCGCCTCCATCTCCCCCCTCTCGTCGCTCGATCTCATTCGAGATCCGTTCGGATGAATCGGCCACCGGATGATCTGCCATGTTCAATCCACGATCTATCGATTCGGCCGTATAGGTATAGCGCAGTCCTGTAATTAGGGGATTTTGTCTCGGATAGTATAGCGCAGTCCGTAATTAGGGGACAGTGGGGGTCACTGGCTCACATGCCGTCCTCACATCTGCTTGGTTTTAGCTTTTTTTTTTTTTTTTTTTGCTATGCCAACACATCGCGAAGATGGAATTGATATGAGCTTCGGTCATCGTAAAGGATTTGATAAGATGCGGCTGCAGGATACACGCGGGACTGGATATTTGATACTAGTAGTAAAGTTGTTTAACAATGTTAGTATTTTGGATGGGTTTTCAGGTGGATTGTTGGGTTTGTGATTGGAGTTGACCGAGGTTAGTTTATGATACTGGAATGCTATATGTTGTATCAATCTGTCTGTCAGGAATCGATCTGTAGCATACTCGGTAACCGCTATCTATATGGATGGCTGGGCCTATGTGGTTTTGTGGTTTTAAAAGTTCCACATGTCACTGTTTGGTTTGTGATAGGATACAGTTACAGGGATGTGATTTGTGGCTCTTGGATATATGGTGGCGGGAGCTGGGAGCTTTGAAATGACAGCAAAGCTGTATTCTGTGTCATTAGTAACTTTAGAGTATGATTCTATTTGTGAGATTGATTATCTAATAAAATGTGGTGTATCTTTAGACTTCTAGGAAAGGCTTTCAGAAACTTTATCTTCCTACAAATTCTATTATTGTTTATACTTATGTTTTATTTGTAATAAATGCTGCGCATTACTTATGCAAAGCCATTCCTTCTTTGCAGACTGACATTAATCAAGCTATTTCGATGGTTTCTTACTTTGCATCATCTTCGGAACCAGCGCAAATCCGAGGCAAAACTGTTTACATTCAGTATTCAAACAGACAAGAAATAGTTAACAACAAGAGCCCTGGAGAGACTGCTGGAAATGTGTTGCTAGTTACTATAGAAGGTGTTCAAGCAAACGATGTCACCATCGATGTGATCCATCTGGTGAGTTCTAAATTTTAGTTTCTTTTCCAACATGAAAGTATTTCAATGGGTGAATTAGTAAGATCATGAAAAATTTAAGTGTGACTGTTGCTATATCGGTTGCCATTGACTGAAGGGATCCAAGGGAGTCTACCTGACCTGATCCTTGTAAATCAAAGATTTTACATAGCTCTTCATCTCGTAGTAACGTATTCTGCATGAATCAGCAGGCCCATGTTAACACGGAGAAAATGTCGTTATCAACATCTGCAATTGGAGAGATATCATGTTTGTTTTGCTGCCTCTGTCTTCTAACTATTACATCTGAAGTTTTTATGAACTCTTGGGGATGCCATTTTCTAATTATCTTTCATCATCACGCTTTTCCACGGTGTAGGGCACCTCCCTGTTTATCCAAGTTATTGATGAAAGGTTAAATTCCCAACCTTTAGAAAATTAGTACATCTATGGTGCTTCTTTTGTGATCATTTTGTGGTTCTTTTATCCATCTATTAGCAATACAATATAGTTCCATTCGTCCCTGGTTCATCTGTCTAAGATCTTCTGTCCTCTTTGTCTTTTTGGTGGACAAAAGGATAACCTTTAAGAGTTTCCTGCCAGATAGAATATTTAATAATTGATTTTATGTACTACAACTACAAGATTTTTATATGTGCTGCCAGTTCCTGGATTAATTTTCTCTTTTACTCCTATATATGACCCTTCTATTATATTTCAGGTTTTCTCAGCTTTTGGATTTGTTCACAAAATAGCCACTTTTGAGAAGGCTGCAGGTTTTCAGGTTACTTGAAATTTCAAATTCTGTTAATATACTTGATTGTTTACAAAGGCGATCTTCCCACCTTATTTTCTTCCCCCGCAGGCACTGATTCAATACACAGATGCAGCCACAGCTTCTGCAGCAAGAGAAGCCTTAGATGGAAGAAGCATCCCAAGGTGACATCTTTGTTCTCTGTACATTGCATCTTTTAATATTGTTCACACTTTGCTCCTCCTATAAACTGAATTCCTCTGAGACTTTAATTTAATGTAGGTACTTGCTTCCAGAGCATGTAACATCTTGTTGTTTGCGTATTTCGTTCTCTGCGCATAAGGATCTGAATATCAAGTTCCAGTCACATCGCAGCAGGTATCACTTATATCTTTTTTGCCTTGAGTTAATTTACAAAGATCAAATTTCGCGGTTGTTAAGATGGATCTCTATATGTCTAGGAGGATTGTAATATCAACATACTACCTGGTACCATATTTTAATGTCTACATTAAGATTTATGCCTAGGCATTGCAAGATCATACCTCATATTTTCCCTGCAAATTCAGAAATACGTGTTCTGCCACATCATGGGCATTTTACCTTTATTCATCTTTCCTGTTCATCCTGCTGCCTCCTTATATACTGACACATGATTACTTTGAAAACCTGGTAAAATAGACTATCAACCACTGGATTCCAGATTTGAATTTGCAACCTAATCGTTGGCTAAAACAAAGTAGCTTTTTTCATGGGTTAAGGGCATATTCATCCATAGTAGCACTTGGCTTCCATTTTTTTAGCCTCTTGCTTTTTGTATGGAACTTCCATATTTGTATGAGTATATTACTGCAAAATCTTTATTTGTCAGTGGATTCGTCTTCTCCATCTTTGTTCCTTATCTTATTTGCCTTGTGTTATTATAGATCAAAATGCTTCTTACTATGTATCTTGTTAAACATGTTTTCTTTTTTATTTTGCAGGGATTACACCAACCCTTACCTTCCGGTTAATTCATCTGCAATAGATACGTTACAGGTACTACTATTGGATATCACCAACATTTGAATAATTTAATTGTCTTTTTTTTTCCATTTATATGAACCTGCCTTTCATATAAACTGCCTTTTGATGTTCCTTCACAGCCTGCTGTTGGTGCCGATGGAAGGAAAGTGGAAGCTGAAGGCAATGTTCTTCTCGCATCAATTGAAAATATGCAATATGCAGTCACGGTGGATGTTCTCCATACTGTAAGTTAAATTGGAAAGCACTTATTCAAAGATTTTGTTGTTTTGTAGTTACTATATGCTGACTAAGATTAATCAATTCCAGGTGTTCTCTGCATTTGGTACAGTCCAGAAAATAGCTATTTTTGAGAAGAACGGTGGAACACAAGCTTTGATTCAGTACCCTGGTATGAACCTTGGAACATATCATCTTAGTAGAATTACAGAATAATTATGTTTTGTGTTGAATTAGTGCTTTCATTTTCAACATTTGACCTAGCAGACCACACCTCCAACAAAGCTTGATATTGTTATTTCGTTTACAGAAATTATTTTCCTATTTTTGTAATTGAAGTGAATGTGCAGAAGTTGTGCAGAACTAACCAATGTAAACATGCTTTCCTTTACATCGTAACAAACATGTGCTTGTTCTGTTTATGATTTCATGTGCTTTAAATTCAGACATTTTTTCATGATCTGACTTCATTACATTACCATTCAGATGTAACTACAGCTTCAGTTGCGAAGGAAGCATTGGAAGGGCATTGCATCTACGATGGTGGCTACTGTAAGCTCCACCTGTCATATTCTCGTCATACTGATCTCAATGTAAAGGTATAATAGGTGTGCATTTTCTTTAGTGTATTATGGGCATGAAACCTGTTTAGACGATATGATTTACTGCCATCATAGAACCCTTCATCTTGTATTCAAGCACAGACTTTCCTATCATATGAATTATGAACCATGTATCTGTCTGTTCTTTCAGGCACACAGTGACAAGAGCAGGGATTACACAATCCCTCAAGGTGCGATGCAAGCAGTACCACAACCGCCTGGTGTACCAACAACATCTGCTGGGTGGCAAGGTAATCCACAAGCCGGTGGTGCATATGCACCACCTGGAGCTGCTGCTCCAAACCACGGCACAACAGGGCAAGTGCCAAATTGGAATCCCGGGAACTCTGGGTATGCTCCAGCTCCAGGAGCATATCCAGGTCAAATGTACTCGTCACCAATGCAGTATGGCGCATCAGGGGGCTTCTCTGCTCCTGCTGCCCCACCACAAGAGTTGCATACTTCGCAGCAGATGCCGCCGCCTCAATATGGAAATCAGCCTGGACCAGCAGGTGCACCAGGAACCGGGCAACCACATCCATATTATCGCTAAATTTAGATTCCTATTCACAACTGGTACTATGCCCTTTCTAATTAGTAACTTTGTGTACCTTTGCAATAGGGCAAAACCAGTTCCTTTTCCCTGTCTTTCTTCTCATGGAACCTTTTTTATAAATAAACTCTTCATCCAGTTGTTCTCATCCGCGGCACAAAATGAAGGGTTTTCATCGAAACTCATCATAGTTTTCTCCCAAAGGTAACTTTGTATATTCCTAATATGTTTATCGTCAGCTCGTTGGTCTGTATCTTGGAATTTAGTATTCCCTCGTTTTTTACTTGTCACTGTTGTGACAAAAAAAATCACTGCTTTAACTTTGATCACCAATCATTTTTTTAAGTTGAACAAATCCACATGGTTACATTTATATCAGACGCACTTTGATTAATATGGTACTATTTTTTTACAAGTAAAGTGCACAAGCGGTTATTAAACTTATAAGGTTATGTCATTTAGGTTCCTAAACTCTTAAAATATAGATCCAAGTTTTAGAACTTGTCAAAGTGTCATTTAGGTCTTAAAACGTCACAACCTCTTTAGGATCTTACGTGACGTGTGACGTTGATGTGGCATGCCACACGAACATGACGTGACATCATCTTGACCGGCAAATGAGACCTAGATGAGATATTTTGACAAGTTTTGGAAATTGGATTTGTATTTGAGAGTTTGGGAATCTAGATGATACACCCTTACAAGTTTAAGTATCACCCATGCACTTTACTCATTTTTTAAGTACTAGGAATAATGCCCGTGCGTTGCAACGGTAAAGTCGTTTGTTCCAGTGGTACAACAAAAGCCAAAGCCATTTTCTCCAATGGCACAACAATCATTAGGAGCTGAGCGATAAATTAAAACATTGGTACCGCTATACATTATATTGAATAAGTTAATTAAAATCCATACTTGGCTTTGGGTCGAAAGCCCATTCTTTCCTTTCTTTTTAGCCGCAGCCCGGTTGTAAGATTTCCATAATACCGTTGGGCCAAAATAGAGTGAAATGGCATGATTGAAATAAAATATATTAATTGTGCACATAAATAAAAATCTATTCCTTAATATCGTAGACATATATGGAACAATAAAATATTAAAACATAACGTGACAATTAACACGCATAATTTCATAGGATTTTAATTGTATCTCACTTTGGGGCTATAAATAAAGCTAAGTGTCAAAATGTCATAAAAAACATATAATGGTTTGGCCAAAATGAAGCTAAATTAACATTATATATGAATAATGGAAATAAATTAAATTTTGTTGCCAAATTTATTGTTGGTTCCATTTAGCTACATATATGATCTTAATTGCACAAGAAAGTTTATAATGCAACTTTATGTCATCAAATAATTGCTTAAACGGATTAAAATGCTCTTATGTAAAGAGGAAATCATTAATTCGGTCCGATAATAACGGAAAATCAATTTGGCCCGAAGACCGGCAACGGCTCGGAGGCTAGAGCTGGCACGTGATCGTGCGGCCCATGAGGCACGCGAAGCCCAAGCGCGGCCCGTTAGCGTGAGCTGTCCGATCCTGATGGATGGCTACAATCTCTGATGGGTGGCTGATGCAGTGTGGGAGAGTCGTGGGTCCTCTAATGCTGATCGGACGGTTTAGATTGATCAACCCGGATAAAATTGCCACCAGCCGAAACCCTAACCCTATTACCCTCTCTCCCTGGCCCTATTTTCTGGTGCTAGGCGAGGGGTAGTGGTCACGGCGACGCCGACGGAGCGGCGGCGATGTTGAGGCGCCAGTGTGTGGCGAACCTGATGTCGAGCATGGCTCCGGCGAGGCCAGGGCGGCGGCGCGCAGTGGGATGCCATGGCCAAGGCGACGGTTCATGTGAGCTGAGGCCGTCGGCATCGAGCGAAATGGCGGCGATGGTGGTAAACGGCGTGCTGCGAGCTGATACCATGCGTCGATCCCTCTCTCCCACCTCAGTTCTCCTCCTCGACACGGCGCAAGACTACAACAAGGCGAGCCTCGACCTCGAGCGGCAAACTGAGGCGGCGCTCAAGTTCGAGTTCTCCTCCTCAACATGACGGCTAAGGGATGCACGGCGGTGCGTGTAGCTGTACACCAGTCGCACGAAGATGGTTGAGAGTTCGGAGGTGCGCACACAGGCGGAGCTCATGCCGTGCGCCACGAAGTCCGACGAACTAACCCTAATCCCGGTGAGTCTTAGGGTTTTCCATTGAGCTGGTGATTTGCCTGTTCGGGGTTAACTGTTCTTAATTTTGGGAATTTCTTAGGTTAGGGTTCGTATTTTTCGGAAAAATCAAAATAAGGGTTTCGAATTTGGGGGATATTCTTACTCTTATACCGATCTGATTCGCCTCCTCGTAACAATCTCTTATTGTACTTTTAGGATCGGTAGGACTTAAGGTTTAGGTAGTGACAAACGAACAAAGATTAAGTTTCCTTATATATGAGCTAGGGGATTGGGGGCGAGTCCATGGCGTAATCGGATGTGCTCGTATACGAACGAAAGATTACCGCGGAATCGACGGATGAAAGCTTGTATATACGAACGAAAGATTACCGCGGAATCGACGGACGAAAACGCGGTGACGATCGGAAAGTTACCCATTTTCTTTTCCCTTTGTTTTTATTTCTTTTTCCTGATAATAGGAGAGCATGCATATTTATATTTGACCATTAGGATGGGTCAATTATTTGACTGGGCCAAAAATAGAAAGATGCACACACGCGCGCAGGCCATCTCCATCTGACCTTCCCAGGCGCATTGTGCACCTCTCTCATCGCTACGTTGCCAAGCCCATCTCTTGATTGCTGGATCGCGGAAAAAAAGGAGAACTGAATCGGAGGAGGCGATGTGATGCGCTACGGGCTGAGAAAAAAAAAAGGAAACACATGCGAGCGCCGAGAAAAAAAAAACGATGACGAGGGAAGTGATTAGGATTCGAAGGCAACGGACCAAACTATCCGGCAAAAATATTTTTAATTTTATAATAGTAGAGATTTAATAACTTGTTATTAAAATAAGAGTGGTAAAAGATTGAACATGAATAGTGTTAGCGACATGTAATTGGAAATGGAGGCAGTGCCACATTCGTCTGTCCTGCCCCCCTTTGCTTCTGCTGAGCAACGCATAATTTTCTTGTCTGTTGTCTTACGGCCCACATCTCAAAGTAAAAACATCAATTTGGAGGAGGCAGGGCAACGCGTTTGGGAGGCCATTGTGGTGCCAGCACTGCTGCAGCGATCTTGGCAGTACCAGCAACAACAGTCAGCCGGTTACTAATATATACTTTCCTTGGATTCGATCGGATGTCATTATGAACGATTATGGGCATGTTCACTTTGATGCAATTTTTAACCTTACCAAATTTTGATAAAGTTGCCAAAAAAAAGTGGCTACATTTAGTTTGCTGCTAAATTTTGGTAACTATATAGGAAATCCAGCAAAATTTTGGTAATATAATGACAAAATTTGGTAAGGTTTTTTTTGACATCAAAGTGAACATGCCCTGTATATGTCAGGAGCAATTAATCACATGGCATATGCCACGCTGCAAAGAAAAAGCTCAAGTGACTGTGCACTTGTCAACCTGTCCACGCATCTCTCTTTGATTTTTCAGTACGGAGTACCCAGCAATGACAATGCACGAGCCAAGGTTTTACAAGACATCTCCATTATGTATTCACTGTGAAAGTGTGAATTATACTCACCACATTATTTATTTATTTTATTTTTGTTTTTTTTCTTGTGAAATCCCCTGGAAACCGCACTTGGGATTGGGAGACAACAACCAGCCTACTGCCATGGAGTAGCAAGCCACTACTTAGCACTAGTGCCGCGTAGTTACACTGGACAAAATCTTGTGACACTAACCATATGGATCAACCAAATTGATGTGGACGCTCTACTTGTCACCAAACTTAGATTCAGTTAATGACCAGAGCTTAGTGACAATGCAGTGTTTCTTGTTCTTATCTCTGTTCTCTGCACTCGGATTGCCAGGGTTGGAGTCATGATATGGACAAGCCCAATAAAATCTCAGCGTGAGAGCTACTCCTAGGAAAGGTTGTAAGCAAATCTTTCTTGTCACTTTGGATATGCCTTTGTCAGTAGAGAGATTTTTCATCAGTGAAAAGAATAAGCTCTCTCACGGAGAACATTTTGCAGCGAATTACTGTACAATACAATGTGCTCTCCTTTCTCGGAATCTCCGGCTCTCGCAAACAGAGCTTTAAATTTCGCTCCTACTTGTCTTACGTCGTACCAAAGAAACAGGTGATCAATGAAAGGAAATCTGAAAAAACACACACCATGATTTGGAACAATGGCCGGCTTCTTTAATAGACATTAGATGAAATAAAAGGTCAAAGGACTGGAAAGGACTCAAAGCTGAGGTGGTTAGGCATTGGCATCTAAAGTAACAATAAAGTGAAAATGTCGGTCACCTACGGTTGCACCTGTGCCGTGCTCTAGAAACTGTTAACTGTCCAGTGTTTACCTGCTGAATTACTAGGGTTATAACTACTGATGGTTCCTTGAAAATCACAGGATTGAAAAAACGTAGAAATAAGAAACACATAGAAATAGTAAAGAAAATCATATGCAAAACAGAGGATTAAAAACATAGGAAAACTATAGAAATGATCGTTTGATTGGTGCATAGGAAAAACATAGTAAAGTTAAGTATTAATAAGTTAATAGTAATCAGAGTTTGAATGATTTTGCTAGGATAAACCATATCTTTCAATAGTGCTTTGCCTTGATCCTACGTGTAGCAAAAGAAAAATGAGCTCACGGTGGATGTTAATTTTCCTATGATTTTTTCTTGAAATCATGGTCGTAGGAAAATTTTACATGCTTTTCCTTTGTTCAGTTCCTATTAATCAAAGGGATGAATAGTACCAATTCCCCTGGTATTCTTGTTCCTATGTTTTTCCTCCAGTTTTTTCCCATGAATCAAAGGAGGCCTAAACTCTTATAGTAGTATTGAGAAAATTCTTAACAAAAAGGAATTGCTTTACTGAAAGATACTTCTTCGATAGATGCATCTAAGACACATGGAAATGATAAAGATTTGTTATCTGCATACGGCAATTTTTACAGGCTAGCTTGTAATTTTGGTTCCTCTAACGGTAAATCTGTTTGGTTGAACTTCTCTGACATATGAGTGTGCTACCGACAAGAAAAAAAATGTCTGAAAAATATGGGCCTCAGTTTTCTGTTTGTTCTGACATGACAGCGAAGATGTCAACACTGAAACAGCGTCCCAATTACTGAGCCACCATAATTAGCATCGTAAAATCTCCGTGGAGAATTCTAAGATCTCGCAGTGCACAGAGGCTCTTTTACTGAAGATGCTGTGTGCATCAGTGCAATGTACCCAGCCCTGAGATGCTGTTCTTTCCTATCTTTCCTGGATCTGCATAGTTTGATGCCAACAGGCAGCAGGACATCATGATCTGAAATTGGGAGACTTCCATAACTGATATCCATGGCCTATCTCTGTTCATAAATATGCCTACACAGTCTTCAGTCTCACGCACAGATCTTGTTGGTTTCATCTCCACCGTACGTACCAAATACTAGTTGGTTACTGGTTACAACTTACAACCAAACAGGAGCAACTTGCAGGCTGGAGAGATCTATTAGCATCCATATCATCACCTACCTACCTCTGGCACTGGCAATGGCAAAAGAGCCAAGAATGGTTTTATACTTGTATGCACAATGCAATTGGAAGGAGAAGGTAAAGAAAAGGGGATGTAGTTTGAGAAGAACACACAGAGGCAGTTCCCCAATTGGTTGTGGAGGCTTAAAGGCTTGTCTTGCCTGCACATTTAGTGCCCCCACATGTATGCAGATTGCAGCCACTCTTTGCAATCTTGTTGGAGATGGTCTAGGGATCTTGACATCATGGGATATGTCATGGTTGCTGCTGGTCCTGCTTGGCTTATGCAATGCAGGTAGCATTCAATTTAGCCTCAGGCATGCAAACCACAAGCATGCACCGTACATGAAACTGATGAGCGGATACAGACTACAAAAGGGGCCATGGATGTGCTGTTCTGCTGTAGATTTGGTCCCTCGAAGGGAAATGCACAACATGGTTGTCGCATCTAGTCATTTACTACTTCATATAAGAATTAAAGGTGTGAAACACACTTTGAAGCAAAATGTAGACCCATTTCATGGTTCTGCATTAATATTTTGCATGTGGTTTTGGCTTTGCAAGCCATCTCTGATTACATAACTGAAGGCTGAATAGCAGGCGGCCTAAATTTGAAACGATACATTTGACTTGCTTTTTTCTCATAAATATTCGGGATGTAAACTTTTTAGCAGAAATATATCGTCAATCTCGCACAACCGTTACACGAAAATAACGACGCGAGCAGTCTCGCCCGACGAAACAACGAGACCGAACGGCGAAAACAAGGACATGCGCGGTGGCGACGCGAGACCGTGCGGCCAAACCGCGAGACCGAGCAGTCTCGCTGAACCAGCCAGCGATACCGACTGACATGCCGATTGAAAATTGTTAATTAGTGATTAAGTACCCTAATTATCCATTAATTAATTAAAGAAACAATACATGTAGTGTACAATATGAGGTAAAATTTAGAACAGAAACTAAAATGATTTCTGAAAATTGGAAAAATGAAATAAAAGTTCAAGTAGTAATATAATTTATAAATAAAAAATGAGAATGAAAAATGTTGAATGTTGAAAGTTCTATCAGTATAAAACACAAATAGTAGTAAATGAAAATAAAGTGGGTAGGAGCAACTTGCTCTTGGGTGACATTGGTTGATGGGATATATAAAACTATAAATAAAACCTTAAAAAATATTATATTTGATTTTTAAAATTCCTATTACGATTAAAAGGAGAATAACAAGCATATCGTTAAGCAACTCAGCCTCAACGGTTGGTGGGACTTTTAGCCATTAATTAATCAATTAATAATTACTAATTATGATTAATTAATTATTAATTAGGGTAATTACTCACTAATTAAGCGGCACCGTTGGACAAGACGTTCGGTCTCGCTGATTCCTTATGCAAGACCATTCCGCGCGTGTCGTCACGCCAACATCATTTTCACACAACAGTTGTGCAAGATCGATGATATATTTCTGCTAAAAAATTACATCCCAAAATTTCTGAGAAAAAAGCAAATCATTATGTTTTCAAATTTAATTCTCGTAGCAGGCCAGCCCTGACCTTTTTATCGGCAGATCAGAACTGTACAGTGTCTGTACTGTAGCAATTAACCACATGAAAATATGCATGCTACCTAGCTTTATATTCTTATCACCCAAAAACTATTTGAACTCCTTGCATTTTGGAGAAAAGTTGTAGAGTACTACTTCCTCCGTTTTATATTATAAGACTTTCTAGTATTGCTCACGTTCGTATATATGTTAATGAATCTAAACATATATATATGTTTAGATTTATTAACATCTATATAAATATGTGTAATGCTATAAAGTCTAATAATATGAAACGGAGGGAGTATTTATTAAGGCCCTTGTCGAGGAGTGATCCTCTCTAGCGGGAGATCGTGAGATCCCCTTTTATGAGTTCGGCCAGGGGAAAAGGGTTCACCTCTCGAAATCGTGTATCCGCCCTAAGTGTTTCCTAACCGCGTATGGGCGACAAGATTATACAGGTTCGGGCCGCTATGGAGCGTAATACCCTACTCCTGTGTGTGGGATTTATGGTTGAATGTTACAAGGGTTCCTCAACTCCGGAGAACGTTCTTGCTCTTCGCTTCCTGGAGTTTAGGCCTACTGAGTGTCGTCCTCTTTTTCGGCGGGGAAGGTCCTCCTTTTATAGTTCAAGGGGATACCACATGTGCTGCTTCTACCTCTTCTCTCACGGGAGAGGAACCCTCCTTACCTTGATCGGACCACGATCCGTGCCTTCGCCCGGAAGCTAAGCAGCAGTCCGTCCTTGAGTGGGACCCGGCGCCGCCCCCCGCCTGACACGGGGGACAGCCCTGTCATTCCCTCTTAAATGAGCGAAGGCTTGTGGCGGTCCTCCTCACGTGGAGGGAACTCCGGATAACGCTCCGATGGGACAGGACATACCTACCTCCACTCCGCCGGATACAGAGGCGACGTGGGGGCACGACCGCCCGTCCAATCGGCAATAGGCCGGTCACAGATTGGTCACACCCGATTGACGTGGGTCCATCGGGCGGCACCGCACGTCTGCCCTTACCGCATTAAACGCGGTGAGGGACAGTTGGGACGCCGCGCGCACTGATGGCTGTTCAGCCTGGGTCTCCTCCCCGCTCGCTTCCCCCGCCACATGGCAGTTGGGCGAGGGCCTCGGGGCGAGGCAGCGCGAGGGCCCGAGGGGTGTGACGTGGAACCCCGAGGCCCCCTGGCTGCTTCTGCGACTCGCGAGACGCGGGGGGAGGGCCAGGCTGTAGAGCCACGTGGCTGGATGGGAAGGTGACTTCCCCTCACTTTGCATTCCCCCGGGCCTATATCTCCGATAGCCCTGTTTCTTTTAGCTTGGGATTATTATAATCTAGATTATTGAGTCAGATTACTATAAGCTAGATTGTTATAATCTGTAGTAGAATAAGCGGTTAGTTGTTTCTTTTCTAGATTATTAGAGCCTAGATTATTGGGTTTGCAAGTCTAAAGAGGGAGTGGGGTGGCATGGTGGGTAATTTTTCACCTAATAATCTGGAAAAAGCTCACCAAAATGAGCTTATCATATTATAATAAGCTGGGCTCCAGATTATAATAAGCTACTTTAATAAGTTATCTGTTTCTTTCAACTTACTCCCAATAATCTGGATTATAATAATCCCAAGCTAAAAGAAACAGGGCCTAATATACTTAGAAAAAATGCCCGTGCGTTGCAACGGGTGAAAACTATTTTAATCTTATTATTGTTATACGGTTTAGTTAAGGTGAAATTCACTATGAGAATTCGTTTGGATATATAATTTTCTAGAAAATCATTAGCTACAATTAGGAGTCCGATCATCTCAAGTTAGCATGCGAGTTTTTTTTGAAAAGATTTCTTATACGACTCCTTCTGTATTTCTAAAAACGGACAAACTTAAAACACGACCCAAATACGGTTTCCAAAAGAGAATGAACTTAAAAACCGACTCATACACGGATGACGTGTTAAAGTACCAGCAAAAACATCTTCAATTTTTATAATAGTAGAGATATTGAAAGTTGTTAGTCATAGAGCAGTGACGATGCCATAAATTTTTAAAGACTAGAGGTAAGGTAAGGCACAACTAATAAAGTATTGGTTTTCTATAAAATTTACGTAGTATATTTAATACAATTTAAACAAGATTTTGGAAGCCTGCCTCTGCCCCAAGTCACAGGATCGATGCCCATGAACAACCTTGTTCATGGACAGCCTGAAGCCTAAACTCTGAATGACGGTGAGATCGACGAGGTTCTGGGACGATTCAATTGTATAAAAATTTCGGGCTCCACCACAATGAATGAAGTTCGGAAATTTCGGATGTCAAATTCAAACTAAATAGGATATAAGAGCACCCGCAATGGTAAGTAAGATGCTCTCTATAAAATATGTACATCTCAGCAATAGACTAGATTAATAGTAAACCATCTCAATAGTATGTCTACATGGGTATCTATAGCTCTTTAATACATTGCCTCGTTTTTCTCTATATACTATCTTCAGGTTAGTAGATAGCTTTGCTCTCTCTCTTCATTTAATCTCTTCCAAGTAGAAAAATATGCTAATATAGATATCTTGTAGAGAGCCTATAGATAACCATTGCGGGTGCCCTAATGTTGTGTAGGTTCTCACTGAAATCAAAATGGATGAAATTTGCCCGATTTTCGATACACACTTACGTATGAGAGAAAAGGCATGCATTCGTGCTGTCGGAGGAACAAGGACGGGTCCCCGGGCCTCTGCGGTCTTGGGGACAACAAATGTGACGTACTTCCTTCGTTTTATAACGTAAGTCTTTATAGGATTATCCATATTTACATAGATGTTAATATACATATACATATATATATATATATATATATATATATATATATATATATATATATATATATATATATATATATATATATATATAGGACCCTCATATGGGGCACCATGGTGCCCGGGCACCATGGTTTCAAATGCACAAAATCACTTAAATTTTTCAAAATTTTCAAATTGTGAGTATATACCTAGTTATAAGAATTCGATTCATACCTATACCTATCAACAAAACAACTCAAATTTAACTTTATTTCACAATCCATGATTACATACCTAACTAATTATATGTATGGATGCTATATACCTAGAATCAAAATCTAACAAAAACAAGTTCAAATTCAGTTCAAACTTGCTTTCAACTAGTTAGTAAAGTAGTTAATATTAATACCTAAATAATTGAAAAAGTTTCATGCTCATTTGAATTGGGTATATACTCAATTTCAACAATGGTGCCCGGGCACCATGGAGCACCAAACAAATTTACTATATATATATATATATATATATATATATATATATATGTGTGTGTGTGTTTAGATTCATTAACATTTACATGAATATGAACAATGCTAGAAAGTCTTACATTATGAAACGGAGGGAGTATTTCTTTAAAAGACGTACTCCCTCCGTTAAAAAAAACAAAAAGACAACCGAGAGGGATAGTATAACTAATTTGGACAACCCTCCATCCAAATTCGTTGTACAAGATCTATATGTTCAAATTGCCGAAGAGACAACTGGCAACTTAGTACACCCCATCCTCCATGGGCGGAGTACTTGTTCATCATCGACATCTTCAAAAAGCTCGTTCATACTAACAAGAAAACCTGTAAATATATTAGTTTTGTAAGTTGTAATATTAAATATATTTTGATAATATGTTTATTTTGGGTTAACAATATTACTATATATTTTTTCACAAATTTAGTCAAACTTAAAAATGTTTAACTAAGAAAAAAAAGTTAAAGTAACTTATAATATGAAGCCGAATGAGTAAATTACAAACTCATACGCACGGTTTGAAATTTTGATTCGAAATTTCTAAAATTTCGGTAATTTCACCCTCGCCGGCATGCTCAAATCTTGCCCGAAATTTTTGGTTTTTTGCATTTTTTTATAAATTTGGTCAAATTTTCAAATAATTTCGGTCAGAGATTCCCGAAATTTCCAATATTTCGTTCACCTCCGGCATAACACCTAATTTCGAAATTGAAAACCTGCTCGTAGTCATATGTGTTTTCTTCTATGTTTTAGCTAGCCAGCTATGGCGCCTATATAAATCCCCCACACGAACGAACAAAACGATCGATGTGTCGAAGTGGACAAGCTGCTTAACTAATCAGCTTTCCCTTTCGCTTGCGCACGTACGTACGATACGACAATGGCGCCGCCGTCGCTACCGATTCTCCTCGTCTTGCTCTCGCTGTCGTCGTCGCTGTCCTCCTCCTCGGCGGCGGCGTCCGGCCGCTGGACCGACGCCCACGCCACCTTCTACGGCGGCGCCGACGCCTCCGGCACCATGGGTACGTAACCAATGCACGCCGATACATATACATCTATCTCAGCTCAGAATTGATCGAAGTGGCGGCAATGGCGCCGCCGGTTGTGTGCAGGTGGCGCGTGCGGGTACGGGAACACGTACGGGCAGGGGTACGGCACGGACACGGCGGCGCTGAGCGCGGTGATGTTCGGGGACGGGCTGAGCTGCGGCGCCTGCTTCGAGCTGCGGTGCGGCGGCGGCGGCGGCGGCGACCGGCGGGGGTGCCTGCCGCCGGCGGCCGGCAAGTCCATCGTGGTGACGGCCACCGACCTGTGCCCGGCCAACCACGCGCTCCCCGGCGACCGCGGCGGCTGGTGCAACCCGCCGCTCCACCACTTCGACCTCTCCCAGCCCGCCTTCCTCCGCATCGCCCGCTTCCAGTCCGGCATCGTCCCCGTCTCCTACCGCCGGTCAGCAACCGCCGCCGCCGCCATCGATTGATCAACTCGTCGTACTAGCTGATAATTAATCCGCCATTGATTTACCCGTCTTGTTTAGCTCCCAAAATAAAAAATTAAATATAGAAAAAAACAATTATGTGTAAATGACGAGATGAATTTTTTAAGCCTAATTACGTCATGATTTAACAATATGGTGCTATAATAAACATTTACTAATGATAGATTAATTAGGCTTAATTAATAAATTCGTCTCGCAGATTCGTAGCGGAATCTGTAATTTATTTTGTTATTATACTTCAAATGTGTGTCCGTATATTCTATGTGACATGTTAAAACAAAATTTTTCGCTGACTAAACAAGGTCTAAATGTGTGTGTAGGGTGGCGTGCCGGAGGAAGGGAGGGATGAGGTTCACCATCAACGGGCACTCCTACTTCAACCTGGTGCTGGTGAGCAACGTGGGCGGCGCCGGCGACGTGCACGCGGTGGCGGTGAAGGCCGGCGGGGGAAGGAAGGCGCGGTGGCAGGCCATGGCGAGGAACTGGGGCCAGAACTGGCAGAGCGGCGCGCTGCTCGACGGGCAGGCGCTGTCGTTCACGGTGACCACCGGCGACCGCCGATCCGTCGTGTCGTACAACGTCGCGCCGGCGGGATGGGCGTTCGGCCAGACCTTCACCGGACGCCAGTTCACCTGAGAAGATCGATGAGATGACTCGTACGTATAGTAGCGCGCCTAGAACGATGATGTATGTTGTCCATTGATAGGTCGGATAAAAAAAACAAGATTTCGAGGAAGAGACATCCCTTAAACTTCAGATTGAAATCGCATACCCCTTGCCACTTATTGCATACCCCTTGCCACTTATTAAGTGGATCTCCATCGATCGATCAATCATTAGGTTCGATTGACACGTAGGAATTCCACTGTATTGCAATAGTATGTTGTTAGTAGTGCGATGGATGTAATATGTGAAACTGACGTAATCCAGACAACACTAATGTAATATATTCCCCGTCTTAAATTAGTTGTCTTACTGGATTTTAAATTTTGTTTCAAAATAATTATTATTAAAGTACTACTTATCTCATCAATGACCCCATATAAATTTCTTTCCATTTTACCCCAACCACCTTCTCACTACAATACAAATAAGGGCACTATAATTTTTCCTTCCTTACTAAACCTTAATTTATGCTAAATAACCTAGAACGATAAATATTGTAGGATGAAGGTAGTATGTAATAGGAGAATTGATCCATGTGTCAGTTGCATGTTGTTGGTGTACTGCTCATATGTTTTTGGTGGTGCGCTATTTTCTGTGCTTGTTAGGTACTATATATGGATTTCGCAAGACATATCGAGAAGACATGTTTAAATATAGTGTTATAATAAAACTTACAACATTCTTCTACTGAGCAATACTACCACTTCGTGTTGCCAATATGCTTCCAATTCCAATTAGACTTGTTAAACCTAGCCCTTCCCATTGTTCTCGTTGACTACCCCTCTACCTAGCTTGATCTTTGATCCTCTATCCTCCATCTCCCATCCTTCAAATTTCATTATACTCCTATTACTAATCTCGCCCAACACTAACTACCAACCCAATTGCTTCACTGTTGTTGCCGCAACATCAACGTCCCTATTTTTCACCACCCATCACAGGGTCCACCCTGTCCGTTAGCTTTATGAGCCCGGGATACTCTTCTTTTTTCTCATCGCACTCCAATTACAATTGTTTGGTGTGTTCAGGAGAGATTGTTGTAGTTGCAGCTTCTTTGCAGCAACAGTGGCAGCTACAGCTAGAATGTTGATAGATATTATTGGTGCTAAGCAGCTGCTGCCGCAAATAACTAAAGTGAACAGATTGTTATCTGTATCGTTCCTACCATCAAATCTCATCGAAATGGCGAAGATAGATAATGTCACTACAAAAACATAGAGTATATTCAGGGAGTTAAAGAAGTTTGCAACATTTTATCCTTATTTTTTAATCGGATTTACCACCTAATTTTACCATCTTTTTCAGGTTGGACCAGGTTTATGGCATGGGTTGTGCTTCGGCCTAATCCACACGAGCAGCTGGTGTTTGCTCATGGTGGCGATGGTGCGCGATACCAGGAGCGTGCGCGACGCGTCGGGGTGGTCATCAGTGAGGGCTAGCATGTCGTCGTCCAGTGGACGCCTGACACGGACCCTGTGGTGATCATGCTCGGCCCTATCGCACTCAAAACAATACTACGACACATCTGATTATGTTGACAGGATCTAAGACTATACCAGAACTATCCCATTCAGATCATGCATGAGAAGCAAAAAAGGCCAACTATTACATTTAGCAGTAATCAAGATCCGATCTTCTCTTTTCATGAGAAAATTCAACATGTTTCCGATTACCAAGCGAGGAACACGGATTAATTACTCTAGTTTTTTGAAGAGCATAAGAGGAATATTGATTGCCCCACAAAACCCAAATCTCCTAGGAATTACTGAATACATTGCTTTGTTTCACTCTCCCAGATCTCAGGGTCAACTTTCCTCCATGGATTGCTCCATGATCGAATAGCAGACGCATACCTGTGTACCTCATAAACCCAAAACAAGCATGATAGCAACGAGCCAGCCGACGACCCCAATGATTCCATCTTCAGGAAGCCATCGATCGAGGTGGCATGGGCGTCCACCAGGCAGAGGCCCTTCGCCCTGACGCTAGCGACATGGCCGGATGACGAGACTTTCTCCACCTTGGCACCGACGACCTCCAGCCGTATGCAACAAGGGTCTTCAGCCGGTGGCCGGTGGACCTAGATGGTAGCGTTTGTGTGTTGACTGTTGAGTTTGATCATGCTGCTGCATAGCAGTTGCGTGTGAAGGGAGACTTTTTTAGGTTGGGAGGGAAGTACTCGTACCAGAGAGGCAGGCGGAACCGCCGTCGAGGGATCCCTCGCCGGAGCCTGGAGAAGGGGACTGCCGACCGCTAGTAAATGCATACCAAGTGACCCAATCAGTAAACATGGTTCAACTTGCAAAGGATGGTAAAAATAGGTGGTGTAAAAATCGTCTTTTACCCCTATGCCATTAAAAAAGTTGCAGCTTACCTGTGTGCCACAAAAAAGTTTGGAGTCACCTGTATGCCATGAGAAAAACTTTCGTTGACCCGTGTGACATTCCGTCCACCTTCTGTTAGAACTTAACGGTTCCATAGCTCTGACATGTGGGACCCATGTATGAAAATGACTAATTTGCCCCTAAGGATTTTCAGCTCTATTCTCCTCTCCTGCTATCTCCCGTGAGTGCATGCTCTCTCCCAGTTGCGCTGCAAGCCGCCGCACCCTAACCCTAGCCGCACGCCGCCGCCGCCTCGCCTCGCCGGAGCCGTCGCCGCCTCGCCTCGCTGGAGCCGGAGCCGTCGCCGTGCGCCCAGGCCGTCGTGCCTCCTCCTCTCCTCCTCCAGGGCCCACGCGTTCCCGCGTCCTCCCTCGTCGCGCGGCACGTGGGCGGCACGCGCGGCGGGTGGTGGTTGGTCCGGGAGGGCGGCATCGTCGTCGGTCACCGGGTGGTGCAGCGCCGTCGCGCCCTCCGTCGATGGCCGCCACCGCAGGTGAGCGAGTGAGATATTTGCGGTGGTCACGTGAGATTCGAATCACGATGTGCTAGCTGTGGCTACTGCTCTCGTGCTATCTCTTGATCTCTCGCTCTCGCTCTCTCGTGTGGGGTTTCAAGATGCATCTGTATATGGTTTGGAGTTCTCGTCTTTTGCGAGAAACGGAATTTGGAATTATGCGATTGCTTTTGGAAATTGGTGCCCTTTGGAAGCTCTATGTGTATGCTTGATTCGAAGCATTAAATAAAAAAAAGGGCATATGCTTGTTTTTATGTATTGGACAATAATACCTGCCCACATGAATTTCTGTCACTCACACTAAACTATAATATTTGATTACCCGTTATTTGTCGGTATGCAATGGTCATGCACCTGTTTTTTCCTTTTTACAAAATTTATTTCCAATTTTTCCTTATTTTTTCCACCATTTTCTAATATTTCCCACATTTTCCTTTTTTCCCGGATTTTTAAACACTTTTAAAATTTATTCTCACTTTTTCTGATTTTTACCTTTTTTAAATATTATTTTTCATTTTTTCTGATTTTTAACGCTTTTCCTAAATTATTTTTCACTTTTCTAATTTTTTAAACCCATTATTGTACATAAGGGCAAAACCGTCTTTACACAGCCCCTAACAACCCCTAACACCTCTGTTATGTCTCCATCCATCCAAAATAGCACACGGGTCAACGAAAGTTGGGCTCATGGTATACATGTAACTCTAAACTTTTTTTTGGCATACAGGTAACCAGCAACTTTATTAATGACATAGGGTAAAGGACTCCAAATTTGAAGGCGCAGACAGTAGGGTTTTTGGTAATAGAAGGGGGTGTTTTGTGATTTTGTGAAAGGTTGAGGGGGTAAAGCAGAGAGTTTTCCCCGAACAGTCAGAAAAAAAAAAGGGAAATTCGAAGTCCGCAGCCGGAGGCCCCCACGGCGGCGGCGCTATGGCGATCTCTCCGCCTCCGCCGAGCCCTAGCTCCGGCGACCCGATCGAGGCCGCGAGACACGCCGCCGCGGCCGCCCTGGCAGTGCCCGCACGCCTATGGGGCTCCCTCCTCGCCCGCCTCCCTTCGCTCTCGGACCGCCGCCCCCGCCGCCGCCGACGCCCTGCTCTTCCGCTCCCCTTCCGCACAGCCGCCGCCCATTCCGCCCGGTGAGAAACCACTGCTTGGATTTTAGTGTGCCTCCTGTGCTTCTTATGCTTGTGCTGCAAGCTCTCGCTTGCTAGTGTTATGCTAGTGCATTCGTGGACTGGACAGACCGAGTAAATTTGGGCAAATTTTGGGGTTTTAGGTTGGTAGCTGGTGGTATGTGAGGAATTCGTACAATGCGTTTGGAATTAGTGACTAGGTGCAATATAGGCAAAATCTACCGATTACAAATGCGAATATCTGATAGGAATGTTGTGTAAGCGTGTGGCTAATGCCTAATGTTCTGGTATTTTCTTTGCGTCGTCGATGACCGTGATGACTGATGACACATAATTGCATGAAGTTTGTTTTTTAAATCATTTGTTACTTTCAGGGCTACCGGTGAGACGCCCAAAGCTTTTGGCATCCTAGAAGATATTGTACAACACACGCTGTGTAGTTTGCATGGTATTCAGAAAAGCTTACTCTTTTGGCAGTCCAAAGCTGAGGTCTCAAGTTAATTCATAAATCTTTTATTTTTTTTACGCTGCAATTAATTAAAAGAGTGCATCTTATACTTCATGCTATTTACCTATTTTTGGTTCTGTTATATTTATTCAGGGAACAAATTCACAGAAAATGTATTTTATGATCTTTGAAAGGGGACCAAGGGCCTTTGTTAAAGCAACATATCAGACATTGACTAGACTAAGGAGCAATGAGAGTCCAACCCAGTACATTTTGCACTCTGCATCTGATATGGTCTCAACAAAACTTGCTGTCCTGACAAACATGCAACACTGCTTGGCTGCTTTTCTTGCTGAGGTTTGTTTAGTCAGATGTTTATCATTACAAATGCTTATGTCTAGTAGAATAAAACTCGTGTCAGCAGTTCTTTCAAAGCTAACTTTGTAGTTGCTCGCTTCCAAAAATTGCTGTACTACTCTAGTCAGATCATTCAAACCCAATTTTCTAACTCTTTGATAACATTGTTTGTTTTACATGACACAGTTCCACATTTATAAATCCAAATCATACCTTGCTTGTTCTATAGGTTTATTGCGAAGTTGACAAATTCAAAGAAGGATTAACTGAAAATTCAGATAAATCGCTTCACACACTGTTTGCTGTTTTGAATACTGTCTTCTCCAAATTGGAGGTATCACTCCAAAATGTTTGTGAGGTATGCATTGTTTGCTTTTCTTGCATTTGGATGTTATATGTATAATATACTTTTGTGTTTGGCATTATGTAATATATTTTCTTCAGGGGCATACTCTACTGTTCGCACTCGATGGAAGCCCATCTGAACTTCTCTTTGAAAGATTACCAGAAATTGATTATGATAACTCAGAGTGGACAGAGGCCTCCTCAACAGATGCTATATGTTTTATCTACCAAAACCTCCAGAAGCTAGATAACCTTGTTTGCTCTCAGGTAAGCAACTTTCTCTTTCAACAACAGCAACTTGTCTCGCATTTGCTACTTCTATTAATGTTACCTGAGTTGTAGATGGGGTATGGTTGGATCAATGTTATACTATTGGAGGTTCTATGATTGGGCCTGTTCGGCTGCCTGTTCTGCAGTTGTGGCACAGCCGGCACCAACAGTGCCACATGCACACGCGCAGCCGCAGCCGCCGCTGCCAGCTTGCTGAACAGGCCCACTACCTGTTTGTGCTTGCTGTATAAAATGTTTATATAGCTATATGCATATGCATTGTTTCAGACTATAAATGAGTGGTATTGTCATACCTATAGTTCTGAACAGGCGCCCCATTAGCATGCATATAATGGAGCAACATGCTGATTATCAAAACCATGAGATTTGAGATGTGAGAATTAATCATGTGGATGAACTAGTGAAAATGTGTTCAATGCCAAACTTGTATCTCAATACAGAGTAAATGTGTAAATGTATAGCATTCTCCAGGTAGTATTTTATTTTTTGTGATTTCTCCATTTATCATATTTTTACTTTTATAAACTATGTAAGTTGCAGTTATGTAGAAATAAGTGGGTTTGTTCACTGTACAACAATAAATCTTACATTTCTTATCAGATGATTATATGTTGCTTAATTGCCTGAAGCAAATATTTTCTGCAATTATAGCTCTCAAGGCATAAAAAACCAAGACATATGACCATATACTGGTTGCCCTACACATGTGGAGCGTTGGGTCTCTCGGCATGTTCTCTGTGGCTTTTGCGACACAGTAGCTTGATGGGAAGTTCTGACATCGACAACTGGGTTCAAAGTGCCAAAGAGTCAATAGCTGGATTTTGGGATGTGCATGTTGAGAAACCTGTAGGATACTTTCTATTTATGTCCTTCTATTATTTATCTTATGCATTTTTAAATGATGCTAGTGTAAGTTAACTGAGGGTGAATCAAGGCATTCTAGTTAAAGTCTTTTCTCGTTATTCCGACATTGACATATATGAGATGTTCTCTGAGGTACAGGAGGATAAGATTTTGTTAATCTATTCATGCAAATATTTGTCTAACAAAAAGGAAAACCAGATAAAGGGAAAGAAAAGCATGCTGCCTTGTGCATACTAGCCGTACTGTTTTCTTATAGTATAAGCATATATGATAGAGTATAGAAACAATTTCATGTGTTTGTTTACTGCAGCACTTGCACTTATTACCATGAACATCCTTAAGTTTACATGTGTATATAAGGCATATAACTAACTACTATCTTTGTTGACAATTATAAGGCACACACGTAGTTTCAAAATTTTGGACATTGTAATTTTTTACCAATAAATAAGTAATGTAAGATGCAACATTATATAGTTGTGTGATACAAAAATGGTAATTTTGAATTTTTGTTTGCAATAACTTATGATCATGATTTTGTAGTTACACACGCTATATTGCAAAAGATTCACAGTCATAAATTCATTTTGGCAGACCACACCAAGTCAAATCGCACACAATATTATATAAAAATCAACAGATAGTAGAGTAATATGCACCAACATCTGCACCGAAATAGTCTAAATACTATTCCTTGTGGAACCATTGAATGCAACATGATATAACTTCAGAGAGCATTAGTGTAGGAGATCAAGTGTCAAGTTTTAGTGGGGAACTTCTAGTTGGATTTAATATAGCTGCAATTTTTTTCCACACCTTTGTTGTGGCTGAATTTTGATATTGTTCTTAAAATTTGGAAATCAATTATGTTATTGTGATTGCATCATGATTGTTTTATTCTCATTTGATGATCATTAGATCATTTCCATCAGAGGTGAGCTTTTTGAGACATTCAAAAACAGAGGTAAACATGTAATGGATACACAAGAGGTCCAACTGAATGAAGAAGTATTGCGCAGGTTATTCCCTGATACTACATCTCTAATATGCAAATTTAATGGTAATCATATCACATAGTTTTTTCTGCCACTCGACAAATTAGTACCATATTGCATATCTAATATTGCATTTTCATCATGTTCATCTGTTTACTCAGATATGAATACTTTAGATGATATTTACCTGTGGTTTCAAGAATTTTAAGTCGAGTATGCCAGTATGGGGGTTTCAATAATGCAGCAGATATGCTTGTAATTTTGATTTGGGATACCCACCACCATATTTTGAAGTGCTTTCCAATTATTTTAGGCATAAATAGTGGGGTAGTCACTATGAGTATTTGTCTTGTGTGACATGAAGTAGATGTGGTGGCACAAGAGCACAGTGGTACCAGCTTAGAATTTCTGTTTCCTTTTTGTTATCTTTTGTTTACTACTGTTAGGATTCTGTCCTCGTCCTCAAGATACCAAGTAAGTAGCTGCTATGCTGAGATAAGATATGTTAGGTCCTTTCTCTGTATAAAGGGTCAGACAAACTGCACCTGCTTTGAGGAATCAATCAATGGAAAAAAAATCCTAAAATATCTCTCACTCCTTGCTTCCCTCGCCATGCAACAGCTACACTACAGCTAGTCAGTCATGCAGTAGGTGTCTAGGGACATGTCCTGAAAACTTCCCACTACTTCCATTCCCGTTTTAACCCACAGTAAACAATATGAAAGTATTGTACAGGTGTGATGATTGATGAAGCCATTGATGACATAGTAAATACTGTACAAAAGAGTGGTGACGCCTAAACAAAAAGATTCCCCAACCCAGCACCAAGATTTTCTTCGTTTATCTACTTTTTTGTTGATATTATTGGTTTTGACTAATGTTTTTTCATCCTGGAGTGCTGTAACTTTTTCAGTAAAAAATTTGCAATTTCTTTTGTCTTGAACAAAAAATTACAAACTTTAATTTTCTTGAATATGCAAAACTTCAGCTTTGCAGCCATTTTTTTCTGAGTCCATTAGAGGAGCATAAATTATATTTTGCATTTTTTAAGCCCACTGGTTACATATTGGATTTGTAGGATGATGCTTGAATTTTGTCAGCAAACTTCAAATGAGAAGCTGCCACAAGATATATCAGATCAAGCACTTATGGAGAATTTCATGGAGAGGTAAGTCTGTTTGAAAACTATAAACTGATGTGGTGTTGACTTGTTTGCATTTATGCGTTACAGTGTTAGGCCAAATGTTGCAAGTTCAAAAGGCACCTGTAATATTTTTTTCTCAAGAATTTTACTGTATTTTCCTTATGCTGAAGAAAGTAATTCTTCATCTTGATCTTTCTCTGCTACCTTTTAAGAGCAAATATTATAGAGGTAATTCCATATGAGGAGCTTTTGATTCAGGGTTGGAACTTGGGATCATTTGATCACAAAGGAAAACATGGCATGTGCTTCATATACTTCATTTGAGTTTCAGTTGCTTTTTTGAAACTAAAGTGATTATATTTGCACGTGGGGTAAACCTTGCACCGTAAGGCTCTTCCAACTTCAGGGTTCATTTGTTTCCTAGTATGTTTGGATGAAAGCAATGAGCCATCTGAATTTCTTGGGAACTCTATTTCATGTCTCAGTAAAATTCTGCAAGGTGGTGATAGAAGTTAAAAGTTCAAGATGAATGTAATTCTATGCTCGAAACCCAGCATTTGACGTTAAAACAGATTTGACATTACTTTTCAATAATGGAAATTAACTTATTAGCTTCTTAGTTTCCAATAGCATCTGGAAGATTCGTGTTACACATGCTTTATAGCTATTTTACATAGTAGTAGGTTCTACATATTTACATACTTCTTGTATAGCTAGCTGTTCCAAAATTTCTGTTTAGGATGACCAGTTAATCACTTAATGCTCAGATTGTGCTTCTGTAGTGGAAAGCTAAATTGACAGTAGACATATCCTTTATCTTGTTTATTTGTGCATTGAACTATATGCATGTATTTGCGCAGATATGAGAAGGAATGGACCCATCCTGTTAAGAATCTTTTCGGTGGAGAGTTAGCATATGCCATGCTTATCCAGGTTAGTTCACTTGACTCTATTTTGGATGCATCGAATATTCCACTTCATGATATTTCCTATTCTCACCTTCAACTTTGAACATTCAGCTTCAGAAGCGCACAGTGGATATCAAGCAGTAAGTTATACTATTTCTGTCTGACAATAATAACTAAAATGCATAAAGATATATTTTTCTTGTCTAATATTCATCAACAGATGTAATTGGATTCTTCTTACACAGGGCAATGCTGGAACTGGATCAGATTCTTAAAGGAAATGCGATAAACTTCGCTATTCTTGCAGCTTTACCTGCATTTGGTGTTTCGCTTTTGCTCCTCACTGTGGTGCAAGCATGGATTATGAATGTATGTTAATAGAGTTCCGTGATTCTATCATTCTCTCTTTGAAATATCATCATCTGTCAGAAGTATCTGTAGGTCTGTGGGGCCTTGTTGTGTTTCCCTGTAACCTATTTGTGCCACAGATCTTTGCAGTATGTGGACATGCGTGTAGAAAAGCAAAAAAATATGGTGACTAATGTCTTAATTATAAATTAGGACCAAGGCGCCGAGGGAAGAGGCAGGATTGCACGGCGCCAAAGAAGGCTGCTGCTTCTTGATGCAGAGAGAAAACTTATGGAGTTTAAAAATTGCATGATTAATGGAATGGTAATGTTATCTACATCTATATGAGTTGCTCTTTAGGATTCATTCTCTCAATCTTTAAAGAGCTTTTCGGCCTAAATTTGTTGACTGAGAATGCTTCTTTTGTATCGATGACAAAGCCACTTTGATGAGTGCTCCCTCTTATTATTATTAACTTTTGGATTATAAATTTAATAATATTGGAATGAGGGGCACCCTTTACAAATGATGCCTCTGAATTTCTTCCTTTACAGGAGGAAGAGGCATGCTGTAAGTTCGGATTAACACTGTACAACCTTGATAGATTATACAGAGCTGTTGAATCACATGCAGAAGAAACAGGCGAGTGGTCAAGGTCAGTATCAACTCATATTCTTTACCATTTGATTCCTGGTTACTCTGGATGACCTTTCCACAAAATCGTTTGTGTTGCAGATTAAGAGAAGACATTTTGGATCTGGCGAAACCTAAGATGAGTATGACAGACAAGCTGGTGGTTCTTTCACGACTGAAGGGAACGTATGACTGCTTTCCATAGCCATTAGGGGGTGTTTGATGCATCTGAAATTTTTCATCATCCTTTTTTTTTCCTCGGGTGATGATTGGTGAACTTACTGTGGTTCATTTTGAGACGATGAATGCGCAAATCCTGCCTAGGCATTCAGTCTGATGCACCTGCTGGTAGGATTTCCATGAAGATTTTGATACCGAAAATACGATAGAGAAATGGCCTTGTGCCGCTCCTAATGTCTAGTACTTATTTCTTATGATGTGAATGGATGATCTTTTTGATGAGCCACTGGAAATAACAGTTTTTACTCTCATGAGCTATAAAGAACAAACGGTTCGAGGTGATAAGAAAACAGAAGCAGATTGTGTTGTTTTGAAACTTCATTTTCTGATCATCCAGATCAAAGACATCGTTACAGGATCAGCGGAAAATGGCATTATGTTTTTTTTTTTGCCTGAACATATCTAAAGTATTGAAAGAAATAAAGTTTCTTGCAATCTGGTTGGGCCACGTCATCCATAAAACAGGGACCGTCCGATACAACTGCTGGTAAACGACCACCGTCGGATCTGATAAGAGAAGATTTCAGAAACAACCCTTCAAGAAACTTCTCTCAGCTTCTAGTCCTCCTATGCCTGTGTATTTTCATTTTCCCCCTCCCTCTCCTGTGTATCGCTGCGACTCCTCGCACGCGTCGCTTCGCCACCTCCGCCTCTTCTCCTTCCACCGCCACCGCTGTCTTCTCCTCCCGGCCCTCACTGCCATCGCTGCCTCCTCCTCGTCCCCAGTGCCCCACAGCCTCCGCCTCCTCCTCCTCTCCCTCTCCTCTCCTCTCATCTCCGTGTAACACTACTAGATCATAGCAGAGGAAGAACTAGAGTAGGAGAGGTGAAGAACAGAGGAGGAGGAGACAGAGTCGAGGAAGAAAGGGGCAGAGCAGAGTTGAGAGGAGAGATTCGTTTTTCCTTTCTTCATTTCACACCTCTCTCATTACAGGGTTCCTTACTTATAAAGGTCATACATGCCATCCTGGCCGCTTGGCCGAATCACACAACACACATGCGCACACACCTACCCGACACGTTACTGTAAACGTCATCCTGGCGTTGTAGCTCGTCACGCGTGTGGCACAGGCGTGACAGTACCGCCCGCCGGAGAAACAGCTTGTCCCCAAGCTGGTGCTGATGGAAAGCGGGTCTTGAGCACTTCATAATCCTCCCAGGTAGCCTGATGCGCCGGTAAAGAAGACCACTTAATCAACACCTGAACATGTGTTGCATTGCCCTTTTTCACAAGCCGACGATCGAGTATTTCTTCAGGCCAAACGTCAGCGGCATCCAAAACCACAGGGTGAGGAAGAGAAGTAAAGACCGGTGTATGATCAGGAACATGTGCTTTCAACTGAGAGACATGAAAGACGGGATGAATCAAACTTGAGTCTGGTAACTGTAACCGATAAGCCGACTGACCAATTTTCTCCAGAATTTCAAATGGGCCAAAGAACTTGAAAGCTAGTTTGGGGTATGGACGATTCACCACCGAAGATTGAGTATATGGCTGCAACTTCAGAAACACATGATCCCCAACTGCAAAGGATCGTTCAGACCGGCCTTTGTCTGCTTGATGCTTCATGCGCAACTGAGCCCGTTGCAGTTGTTGTTGTAAGAAAGCAGATAGCTGATTGCGTTCAGAAACAAGATCAACCACTGACTGATGGACCGAGGAGAGAAGTACTAGCACTTGACTGACATGAGGATCAGCTCCAAACAAAGCTTTATGAGGAGAACAACCCAATGCAGTGTGAAAAGAGGTATTGTACCAGTACTCTGCCAAGTGCAGCCATTTGTTCCACTTAGTTGGTGTTGCTTGAGTCATACAACGCAAGTACATTTCAAGACATTGATTAACACGCTCGGTCTAGCCGTCCGTTTGAGGATGATAAGCGAAGCTCATACTCAGAGTAGTGTCCCACACTTTGAACAAATCACTCCAAAATCGGCTGGTGAAAATTTTATCCCGATCTGAGATAGAATGAGGGATGCCATGTGTCTTGAAAACTGTTTTGTCAACTGCATTGGCCACTTGGGAAGCAGTAAATGGATGACGCAAGGGAATAAAATGGGCAAACTTAGTGAATCTATCCACTACCACAAGAATGACAGTGAATCCATCAGACTTGGGAAGACCTTCGATAAAATCCATTGATATGTCCACCCAGGCTTCCTTAGGAATTGGTAATGGTGTTAACAAGCCAGGGAGCTTGCAGTGTTCAGACTTGGCCTGCTGACAAATCTGACACTGCTTAACAAAGTTAGCCACATCTGATTTCAGACCTACCCAAGAAAATAACTTCTTCATCCTTTGATAGGTAGCAGTAGTGCCAGAATGACCCCCAACAGGAGAAGAATGAAAAGCAGTAATCAATTTCGTTTGTAATCCAATGTTAGCTCCAATCCATACTCGGCCATGATGTCTGATCAATCTATCATGCAGAGAAAAACCTTGTGTATTAGTAGATTGAACAGCCAATTCAGTCAGCAAAGTTTGAGCAGCAGGATCCACTGAATAAGAATTTAACACCTCCTGGAGCCAGAGGGGAGAAGCCACTGACAGTGCAGCACAATGAGGTATAACAGGCATCCTGGACAGCGCATCAGCAACTATATTGTCAACTCCTTTTTTGTATTGAAAAGTATATTGAAAACCCATCAATTTAGTCATAGCCTTCTATTGCAAATCAGTTCCAAGAACTTGATCATTCAAGTGACATAGACTTTTGTGATCAGTGCGAATAGTAAAAGGGCAGCGCTACAAATAACATCTCCATTTGTCAACAGCCATCATTATAGCCAAAAACTCTTTTTCATAGATAGAAAATTTCTGATTAGCTGGTCCCAAAGCTTTGCTATAGTAAGCAATAGGGTGATTCAACTGGCTGAGCACAGCACTAACTCCATAAGCACAGGCATCTGTCTCCAAAACAAAGGGAAGACTGAAATTAGGTAATGCTAGCACCGGGGTAGAACTCATGGCTAGTTTGAGCTGTTGAAAAGCTTGTTGAGCAGCATCTGACCAGAGGAATGCTTTCTTTTTTAATAACACTGTCAAAGGTTTGGCTATAATGCTGTAATTCGGAACAAATTTGCGATAGTAACCTGTGAGGCCCAGAAAACCTCTCAACTCAGTTGCAGTTTGTGGAACAGGCCAAGCTAACATCGCTGCAGTTTTGGCAGGATCAGTACTGACACCTTTAGCAGAAATTATGTGGCCCAAATACTCTAATTGAGCACAAGCAAAAGAGCACTTAGACATTTTGGCATATAACTGATTCTGTCGCAACAACATAAACACTTGTCTCAGATGATGTAGGTGAGAATCCAAGTTAGGGTTGTACACTAAAATGTCATCCATGAAAACCAATACACATTTGCAAATAAGAGATGCAAATACTGAATTCATCAGGCATTGAAATGTAGATGGAGCATTTATTAAACCAAAGGGCATAACGCTGAATTGAAACTGCCCATGATGAGTTTTGAAAGCGGTTTTAAACTCATCCTGTTCCACCATACGGATTTGATGATAACCGGCTCTCAAGTCCAGTTTAGAGAAGTATTGTGTGCCCGCTAACTCATCCAATAACTCATCAACCACTGGCATTGGAAACTTACTCTTAACAGTGACAGAGTTGAGTTTGCGATAATCCACACAAAAACGCCATGTCCCATCTTTCTTTTTGACCAACAAGACTGGGGAGGCAAAAGGGCTCATGCTGGGAGTAATAAGACCAGAATCAATCATGTCCTTGACTTGGCGTTCAATCTCATCCTTTTGTAAAGGAGAATACCTGTAAGGTTTACTGTTGACAGGAGCAGCATCAGGGTACAAGGAGATAGCATAATCAAAAGTGCGATGAGGAGGTAAACACTTGGGCTCTTGAAAAACATCAGCAAACTCAGACAGTAATGGAGCTACTACTTCTGAAATGGACTGAGAATCTGCATTGTCAGTAGGTTCAAGCAAAACAGCATCCCAAATATCACAACCCTTCTGCCATTTCAATATTTGAGGGTAAGAAATAGCACATAATTCAGTCTGGGAATCAGACTCTTGAACACCTTGCAGTGCAATCCACTGATCTTGGTAGAAAAACTTCAGAGTTTTAGTTGCCCAGTTACAAGACATATCACCCCATTGAGCCAACCAATCCATCCCCAATATTGCATCATGGCCCCCCAACTGAACCACTTTCAGATCATAAGAGAATGTCTGACCTTGGATCCACCATGTGAAATTAGGAACCACATATTGACAAGAGAGAAAGTCACCATTAGCTACCTGAACCAAGGAAGGGGAAATAGGGCACAACTACAAACCCAACAGCTGAGCAAAATTGAGATCAATGAAACTATGAGAGCTGCCGGAATCCACCAACATCAACAATACTTTATTCTGAACCAATGCTCTCAAACGAATAGCATTATGGCGAGATGCACCAGATAATGCATTCAAAGAAATATGATACTGCTCCTCAGCATCAGAATCTTCTTCGGCAACCACTGCATTCAAAAGATCATCTGGAATAACTTCAGTGATTTGCATAGCTTTTAATTAACCAGTGATCACACACTGATGATCAGGTGAATATTTATCCCCACATTTAAAACAGATTCCATTCGCTCTTCTATATTCCTTCAACTGTTTAGCTTTCCATAATTCAGCTCTTTCAGGTTTAATGGCCGATGGCTCAGAGATAGGAACAGATGTATCCACTTTAGTGCCAACCCCTTTGTATGTCAATTTCTTAAGAGGTTTCTGTCCACTGTCTAGTAACACACTTTCTTGCACTAAAGCAATTGCAGCAGCCTGCTGAACAGTGTCAGGTAACTGGACCAGCAGAACTGAGCGGATTTCTTCCTTTAGACCCAGAATAAAACGATACAGCAGCATCATCCCTCCCACAGATGGATCAAACACACGCACCTGGTACACTAGTGAATCAAACTGGGACTTATAATCGGCAACTGAACCAGTTTGCCGTAAGGTTTGCAGCGCCTGAACTTTTTCACACTGTGCAGTACTTTCAAACTCGAGAGCAACCGCATAACAAAATTGAGACCAGTCACAAATCTCTTCTACTAACTTAAAGGATTGGTACCACTATGCTGCATTTCCAGACATATGCAAGACTGCTGCAGAAACCTTAAACATAGCCGGAATCTGGTACATGTCAAAATAGGTCTCGCACATATCTAGCCAAATACAGACATCAGAGCCATCAAAACGAGGAAAATCCATCTTAGGCAAGCAACTCTTAGCACGAACACCCTAATCAAAACCCTGGCTAGACTCCGCTTCGTTGCGAGTAAACACAGGATGAGTATGGAACCTTGGCGGCGGCGGCGGCGGCGGCGGTGGTGGTGGTGGTGGGGAAACACCCGCACTGCCAAGAGAAACCGCAGATGGGGAGCCCAAAATACTCACTTGATTGGAAGACGCCAAACTCTTTTGCAACTGCGCCGCCTGAAGCTGATCTTGCTGCAGCTTCCCGACCGCCTCCAGAGCGAGATCCACCTTGACGACGGCGTGATCGAGCCGCCCTCCGTGTTTCGTCATCTTGTCGTCCATAGCCTCCATCTTCTGAGTGAGTAACTCCAACTTCTCCAACAATTTCCCCTCCATCGACTCGAGCGATTGGCGTAATGGAGCGCTGAGCTTGATGGGCGTCGTGGTGAGCGTTCGCTCCAAATCCAACCAAACCTGAACTGGACTTACAGCAGCCGCACCCGAGGGTAGCCGTCTACCGGAGCACAGGGATTTTACCAGTCGGATCGAGAGAATTTGAACGCATCAACCACAGAAAACCCGAATCTGATACCACTGTAACACTACTAGATCATAGCAAAGGAAGAACTAGAGCAGGAGAGGTGAAGAACAGAGGAGGAGGAGACAGAGTCGAGGAAGAAAGGGGCAGAGCAGAGTTGTTGAGAGGAGAGATTCGTTTTTCCTTTCTTCATTTCACACCTCTCTTCATTACAGGGTTCCTTACTTATAAAGATCATACATGCCAGCCTGGCCGCTTGGCCGAATCACACAACACACATGCGCACACACCCACCCGACACGTTACTGTAAACGTCATCCTGGCATTGTAGCTCGTCACGCGTGTGGCACAGGCGTGACATCCCGCCACCGCCGCTGCCGCTGCCGCCACCCCCTCCTCTTCCTCATCCCTATCCCCAACACAACCACCTCCTATCAGGGCTGGATTCGGCAATTGTGGGGATAATCTGGATTCGAGAGGCATGGCTCGACCCGACAGCGACGCACTGGTGGATCGCTGCCACCTCATCTTGCGCATTTTTCCACCTGAGCGCCTTTGGTTCCCCAGGACCTCCTTTGTAGCGCCTCTTCTCATCGTCCTCCAATGACGATGGCCAAGGGAAATACAAAAGGTCCGAGGAACTGCACCATTATGTAAGTATCTAAAAACCTCTAGCTTCTCACGGTGTTTATGTTGGTGAAGCCTGTACGATGTGTCCTACCACGGGCTTCACCTAGCGTTAAGAAGTTGAATCCATGCATGCCCTAACTGCTAAATTGGAAATAACAGTACATATCAATTAAGTTTTGTAATAATAATGTAAGTAGTAAATTTAGACTAAAGGGTGATCAATAAGTTCTATAATGGAGTTCTTAATTAAGCCTCTCATGTAATTTCAGTTTTTGAGTGTGCAAATTTCAATTAAGAGCACTATAAAAAAGAATGCATCCTATCAAATGTATGTATTGATAGTTCAGGTTCATTATAATTATAAATATTTACACACACAATTGTTTCAATAGCTATCAAAGATATGTGTGATAACTAATGGATTTCAAACTAGCAGAAAAATGATTTACAAATGGATTGAAATAGTATTTTGCTCCGGATGCCCGAGGTCCGACTCGCTGAATCAAGCCGACGGCAGTGGCTCACCGGGAGATAACTAATACTAATAATCCCCCCCCCCCAAAAAAAAAAAGAAGTAATACTAACTATTCATGTATTTAGAAAAAAAAGAAAAGGTTGCCCCTAACATTATATAAATGAATGGTGTATTTCTAGATGTGTGTATCTATATATGTGTGTCTAACGAGCAAAAGTTGTAGCAAGCAGAGGAGTGGAAACCTAGAAAAGATAGTTCTACAAGGTGATTTGCTTAACTGTAAATAAAGTACTATTAACGATCAGATGTATTTGACTCTAAGCTAGCCTCTGGTTTGCTGTGAAGGGTGTATTCACTGATTCAATAATGATTTCTGTGAATTTATGAAGCAAATAATAAAGCAATCAAATATGGTATTATTAAGTATCTCTTGATGTTACAAGTTTTAAAGCAGCAATTAAAATGACTGCAATATTGATTTGCATTATTCGTTTTCACCTGAAGTGACATTAATGAATTAAATGGCCTTTCCAAACTTGTGGTTTCACTTTTTGTTCGATTTACTGCCGTGCATCTAAGGCCTCTATATGAATCATGAACATTAGTACATTTTGAATGGTAAAAACTGGATAGGAGTTGTTGAGGAATAATGTTGTTTCATAGAACAATAAATTTATTTTTGCTGACTGTGTCATAAATCAAGTCCTTTTTAGTTTTGCTGATTGAAGTTTTCTATTTAACATAATTGAAATTTTCTACTCTTTCACCACTTCCGTGGTAATTATTGAACAGGAAACAGAAAGCAGCAGGAAGAACATCTCAGATGGAAAGCTTCAATGTGTTCTTAATTATGCTTTCGTTTGGTCAAGAGCTTTATTCCCTGAGCCTCTTAATACATTACAACCAGTTCTCAACTGGAAATTAAACTGTTACAAACGGATAAAGATGGTCTGTTCATGCTCCAGTTAAATTCATATCAAATCATTGTTAGCATACAGTGACGTTTCAAGTGGATTTACAATTTAGTGAGGTGGCGTGAATGCATGGCCTTAAAATGTCTTGATTTGTGGGAAATACTTTCATGAGGCAAAGTTACTGATCTTGCAATCTATAGAAGCTTTAAAGTTTGCATCCAACCTGTTTTGACTGGATGGAAGAAAAACTAAAAGTGTAATGGCCCCTCTATATTTGAATTGGTTTCAGATTTAATAAATGCCAATATATTTGTAGAAGAATGTGTTTGTTTTTATTGTGAGAATTTCTGCTAATGAAAAACATTTAAAGTTGGCTCTGTATGCAAATAATGATCATATATATTTCAGTTGTTTTCACTTTTATCTATATGGTAGGTCAGAGCTGGAGTACAGTATAATTTTGACTAAACTATACCGAGTGTTAAATAATCAATATGATGTTATCAGCTATATAAAAATATCAAAATAAAATTGAATGTACATACTGAGATATATAAAAAGGTAACCATAGATGTCTGCTCATGGTCACGCAAGGCGTGACTTAAATGGCTAGTCTAAACTTGATTCATGGACCCGGCACTTAATATTATGAATTTTTTCTCTCTTTGTTTAAATTCTCGTTCTTCAGCTTCGAAACAGGTAAAATAACCAGTCTCTCAACTCCCAGAACGGTAAAACTCGTCCACTTCAAAAAAAAAAAAAAGGGGGAACGGTAAAACTCTTAAAGCCTTGAATGGTAGGACATCGTACGGGAAACTACAATGAAACAAACAAGCTAGGAAGAGAAAAATATACTTCCCGATCAAAAGCATACTATCACGAATTCGAAAACTTTTGGAGAAATTCAAATTTGAAATGAACAAACCATAAAAAAAATCCTACAAATACGATTATATTGATAGTAAAAATTTTCAAAAAGAAATATTGAATTTACCCATCGTTTTTGAATGGAACAGATGGGAACAATATGTGAAAATGAGAAAAAAATGCCTAATGGGCTGACGACTCAATAAGCCCAAAACACACGCGAGTCCAAAGCATCACAGCACGAGCCGTCGCGGCGTCTCCGGCCGCCGCCGCAGCCGCCGCCGCCGTAGCACATCTCCCGCTCGCTGGAGTATGGCTGCTTCGCCGCCTCCGCGGAGCCCTAGCTCCGGCGATCCGGCTGAGGCCGCCGACCTGGCCGCCTCCGCCGCCGCCGCTCTAGCATCTCCCGCTCGCGTATGGAGCTCCCTCCTCGCCCGCCTTCCCTCGCTCTCGGACTACTCCCGCCTCCTCTCCGTAGGCCGCGGCCGCGGCCGCCGACGGCGTCGCGCCGCTCTCCCGCTCCCCATTCGGCCTGCCGCCGCCCACTCCGCCCGGTGAGGAATCCCCTCGGCTCCTATGCTTCTTATGCTTCGCAGGCTTTTCATGGAGTAGTGTAGTAACTAGTACCATTACCATGTACTTGTGATTCGTGGATTGGTGGACATGACAGGTAAAACAAATTGGGGCGAATTCTCGGTTAGCAGGTGGTGTATGTGGAACTCGTACTAATGTGTTTCGATGTTGATCACTGCTTGCAGTATGTGCTAATGTGCATCAGTTTTTCTTCTACTATATTCGATGCATCTTGTTATGTGGCTGGTTCATGTAATGCATTACTGATTTTTCACATGCCATTGATTATTGGTGTGCACAGAGTTACTTGGATATGTTTCTGACTATATGTTATTCGCAGGATTGCCGGTCAGATGCCCAAAGCTTTTGACATCCTACAAGATGTTGCGCAACACACTCTGTCTAATTTGCATGATATCCAGAAGAGCTTAATATTTTGGCAGTCCAAAGCAGAGGTATAAAGTTGATTCATAAAAATTGAAGTGCTTCTACACTTTTAATATGTAGAGAAGTCCACTACTTACTCATCTTCCGTTGTCCTATGCTATTTTCTCCAGGGAACAAGTTCACAGAAACTGTATTTTATGATCTTTGAAAGAGGTCCAAGGGCCTTTGTCGAAGCAGCATGGCAAACACTGACTAGACTCAAGAGCAATGGGAGTCCAGTCCCGCACCTTTTGCACTCTGCTTCTGATATGGTCTCAACAAAACTTGCTGTCCTGACAAGTATGCAACACTGCTTGGCTGCTTTTCTTGCTGAGGTTTGTTTAATCAAATGCGATTATCAATATCAAATGCTGATGTCAAGTAGAATAAATTGTTCTTTACAATAGTTTCAATATCAACTTTGAAGCAGCTCCCCTATCAACTGGTGTACTATGGTGTCCAAATTATTCAAGCTCTTCTTTTTAATACTTTGGATAAATTTACTTATAGAACATGGCTACTGTTTCTCATACATGAATTCGAATTCTACCTTGCCTCTTCTATAGGTTTACTTTGAAGTTGATAAGTGCAGAAAAGGACTAACAGAAAGTTCAGATAAATCGCTACATACTCTATTCATTGTTCTGAATTCTGTCTTCTCCAAATTGGAGGTATCATTTAGAAATGCTGTTGAGGTATGCAATGTTCTTTTTGCATGTTTTGGATGTTACAAGTATGACATGCTAGCTATTTCACATAGTTTCATTTCTTCAGGGACAAACTCTATTATGCACACATGATGGGAAGTCGCCTGAACTTATCTTTGAAAGATTGCCAGAAGTTGATGTTGAGAGTTCAGAGTGGACAGAGGTGTTATCAGCAAATGCTATAACATTGATCTACCAAAACCTCCAGAAGTTCGATGATTTTATTTCTGATCAGGTAATCAACTCTCCTTTTTACAACAAGACACATGCCATATTGTTACTTCTCAGCCTTGCGGGTTCCACATTAATGCTAACCGAGTTGGTGAAGGCGTATTGAGGGAGCATTTCTATAGATCACCCTCTATGGCTGTACCTGTTTGTGCTTCCTGTAGAAAATATTTGTGTTTACACAACTTAGCAACTAATTTCTGTCCATGCAATGTGAATGCTTTCAGTCTAGAAACTAGTGGTAGAAGTATAGATATAATGCAAGACACAACGGTAGTTGATTCTAACTGACAACTCTTTTATCATAATAACCGTGTGGATAAGAAGGTTAATCTGTTGAAACACCAAATATTCTCAAAGTACTAGTTTAGCATTGTCCAGTGAATCTTTTCTTTTTCTTTTTTGCAAAAGTTAGTTCCCTTTTCACTGAAATTACACATGTTTAACTTCATACCACTGAAATATTGCTGTTAACTTTTATTTTCACCGCGATGTTACTCCATTAACTGCTATTATCACCTTAAATCCTTCCTTTTCCTCTTCTCAATTTCCTTTCTACCCTCGTTTTCTCCTGACCTGATCTTCACCCTCCTCTGTTGACGTGGTGCCACCACCTAACGCCATCTCTGCCTGGTCTCGGCATGAATCTGTGTGTGGTGTTTTAGTTGTATATGCCCATCCACCACCATCTCCAGGACTCCGCATCAATTTTGCTTCGACACTGGCAATGTGGACATACCACAGAGGCATGCGTTCCTTCAGCTTTAGCAAGGAGATACCAGCAAGACATTCACCTGCTCCTGCTGCAACAAGGATATGGATGTGGGTAATGAGAGCTTGCTGATTGTTACCCCTTGTTGCCGTGTTGCTGTCTCTTGCCAGCGAGTGAATGAGGGTTCAGTTCCTTTATGCTTCTTCCTTCTTGAGCTTGACCTGGGCCGTGTCCTTTATCATGCGTGCCATGCCTCTCGCTGACTGGCATGTGCACTGCTTGCTGCCTTCTTCTCTACTCTCACACAGGGTAAATACGAAAGTACACGTGTCTTTTGCCTAAAAAAAAGTAAAAACAAATTATAATTGTTATATAGAAGTGAACAATGCAAAGTTTTAGTGGTATAGAAGTTAACGGTGAGATTTCTATAGCATAACTCTGAGCTGGTGCGGTTTTGGTGATATGAAACCAATTCTTTTGGTTAAATATTTTCAACTTATTCTGTTATTACCGTAATAAACAATTGAGTTAATCTGTAATTCTTACTTGGAATAAGTGAGGATTGTTCACTTTTGAAAATATAAATTTGCTACTGTTCGCAGAAGTTAGAAGTATGTATATGTGTTACAGTTCCATTATGTGAAGCAATATGTTGCATAATTATCTCAAGCATATTTTTTTTCTATTGTAGTTTTCGAACCACAAAAGACCAAGAAATACGACCATATATTGGTTGCCCTACACATGTGGAGCATTGGGCCTCTCTGCATGTTCTTTATGGCTTTTGCGCCACAGTAGCTTGATGGGAAGTTCTGACATTGACAACTGGATTCAAGATGCAAAAGAATCGATGGTTGGTTTTTGGGATGTGCATGTTGGGCAACCAGTAAGATACTTTCTGGATATGTCCTTTTATTGTGTACCATATGCATGATGCTAGCATTAGTTAACTAAAGTCGAATTGAGTTACTTTAGGGCTCATTTTGATAGGTGTAGTTTATGTCCAATCCCTTCAAGTTGGCAAGGAATTTGAACTAAAATCTCCACCAAGGGATGAGGTCTAATCCCCCTATATGCAGTATGTGAGGGTAGAGATATCAGATAATCACATTAACCAGTATAGATAATTATATTGGAAGACATACAAGATGTTCTATGAAATACTGTATCCCAATATTTATCTGTTAAAAATGAAAAGCAGATTACTGCTTAATTAGCAAGTGTGGTATGCTGTTTTGTGTACTATTAGCTGTGCTTTTGTGTCAATGTTAAAAAATCGACTTGCCTTTACCGGATGACTTCACTTATTAGTTATTACCATCAACAATCTTAAGGCAATTAGTATATCCAGGTTAAGAAACTTGTTAATATGCACCTTCATCAGCATGCACATTTCATCAGTGCACTAAATTCTGCTCATTCAACTCCTATGTGTGTCCATAACATTTTTTACAGAACTCCTGCAATTATGCTTGATTTGGCTGATAACTTATAATTGACCTTACTATGTCAACAAAAAGAATGCATCCCTCTGTGACTGTGTCCAGCTAAACTCGATGTTCTTTGTACTTTTCAAATTTAGAAATCATCTATATTACTAAGCTCTATCATGACCTCATTCTTCTCTTTGAGAATCATTAGATCATTTCCATCAGGGATGAACTTTTTGAGACATTCAAACAAAGATCTAAACATGAAATGGAAAAACAAGAGGTCCAACAAACTGAAGAATCATTGCGCAGGTTATTCCAATGATGCCCATGCTCTTTTGTAAAGCTTACACATGCATGCTTCCTTACTCAAAACTTAGTAAAGTATTGTTCTGAATTAGGCTTTTCTCCTTCAAACCTACACGTGCCTTTCTCCTTACCAAAACTTTTTATAGAAGTGTTCTAAGTTAATATCCATTTGATATGGCCTAAGTTTCACCTCCTTACCCAAACAAGATGACATGTATCTGCAGTTTCAAGATTTTACAATGACTATATATGGTTCAGTAATGTACCAGACATCCATGCCATTTGAATTATATGCGCCCTTTTACTTTCTTGGAAGTGTTCCTGTATGAAATTGTGGGTTAAAATTAGGTTTTGCTTCTTGTGCCTTTTTTATATATCTCAGGTAATATCGATCTGTTGACTGTTGAGATTGACTAATTTTCGTTAGTAATCAACAAAAAGGGCTTCATCTCATAACCTACATCCTGTTTCTTGCTTGCTTCCTTCTTTTTTTTTCTTTTTTTCTTTTTTTGCCTTTTCTAGTCCCTTGACAATATTCATCACCCTGGAGCTATGTACTTTATTCCCACATTTTCTTGGAACTATGTAAAATTTCAGGTTTGCATTGCATTTATTTTCTGAAACACATTGAGTATTATAAAATGGTCTTGCATTATCTCACCGTACATGTTACATGTTGCCTTTGTAGGATGTTGCTTGACTTTTGTGGGAACACTTCAAATGAAAAACCGCCACAAGATATGTCAGAGCTAGCAATGATGGAGATTGTCATGAAGAGGTAAGAGTGTTTGAATATTTATGGTGTCTTGGCTTTGACAGTCATAGCTTATTTCAAGGGGAAAATTTGCACGCTCAAAAGTCACCTGGAATTATTTTGCTTTTGTATCGGAATCTATTGACAAGAAAAAATTTGTGTTTGTCAAGTACCATTTTTTAATTTTTGTTTGTTTCGAAACTAAATTAATTCAGTTGGTACTGGGGACAGACCTTGTCTTTTTTTTTTTTGGTGGAATGACCAAAGGAGGTCATTCAATGTAATTAAGATAGGAAGAAAAAGTTACAGACCTTGTAATGAAAAACTAAATATTAGTGATTCTCATAAGGCTGTACATAAGTGCATCCCTTGATACCTCCGAGGGGTATAAGTTTCGTTTGAAAAAAGTAGAAACGAACCCCACCCAACACTAACACGTAACACCCCTTACTCTATACTTTTCTAACAAACTACATATCTTATTCCAAACTAAACTGATACCTTCCTAACTAATAGATATGATAGCAAATAAGTACTCTCTATTATTGCAAACTACCGAATTTATTTGGGCAATAGGCGTTATTATTGTGTAAGGTTTACCCTTTCCTAGTCATACTGCTGCAGTATTGCTTGCTGAAAAACTGACGCGCGTTCCAGCTGTGGTCACAAAAAGCTTTTGAACTTCCATTTTATTTTCTCTGCCTGGTTTCACAGTGTAGGCTGGTAGCAACTGGTTACCCATAGTTACTGGCCAGTAGGTTTTTCTCTGCTGGTTACTAGTTACCACTCGGTGGTACTTGCCAGTAACTAAAGCCTGTGAGACCAAAAAAGGCATAGCACATCTTTGGCTTTCCAACTGTAATTTTCTCAAGGATTTCTCTCTTTTGTTTCAGTAAAGGTTTATAACCTGTTGGTGAAATAATGGTACTATTTAGAGTTAAAACTTCAAGATGGGTTTGACTCAGTTCCAAAGTGGGCTGAATCAATATTTTCTTAGTCAAAAATAAATTTTAAAATGATTTGATCTTGATGTGCATAACAGTTAAGTTCGTGTTGTAGAATTCTAATCTATGTCTCATCTTGCATTAAAAATGATGAATTTTTGTTAACAATCCTAAGTTTAGTATCTTTGAGTTTCTGCCATGATCGATGAATTAATAACTTTCTAAATTCTAATATTAGACACAAGCTTCAGGAAGTTAAGAATCATTTGTATAGTTGCTTCTATGACTCCTTGGAGTGACTTGTTGCATGGCTTATGTCAATAGAATCTGAACTTCTGCAGGAGACTTTTTGTGTATTACATGCTTTGTATGCACTTATGTTGCTTACATAACTTAATGGGCACTTCACATTTTATCCTTATTTATCTGATACCTAAATTTCTATGCTTTTGACGATCACTCAATGGACTAAATTGATGGAGCTTCTTTTGTTAAAAAATGAAAACTAAACTAGCTGTTTACATTTTACTGACTCAAGCAATGAACAATGACACTTCTCTAATATGTTGATACAGATATGAGAAGGAAGCAATGCATCCATTTAAAGGTCTTTCCAGTGGAAAATTAACATGTGCATTGTCTATTCAGGTTCTTCCCCTTCTATCTCTATTTAGGATGCACTCAGTTCAAGTTAACCTGCATTTTTTCTAACATTCTGATCCTAAAAATTCAGATTGAGAAGCATAAACTGGCTCTTCTGGAGTAAGTTATACTAATGTATTCTGACAATACTGCTTAAAATGCATGATGATAAATTTTTTATGTCTAATATTAAACTGCAAGAGATGATTGAATTGTTTTTACACAGGGCAATGCTGGAGCTGGACCAGATCCTTAGGGCAAATGAGATAAACTTTGCTATTCTTGCAGCACTACCTGCATTTGGTGTTTCACTTCTGCTGCTCTTTGCAGTTCGAGCATGGGCTACACATGTATGTATAACCATATAGACCCATTGCTGTCTTATTCAGGGGCATCTAGCACAAATAGGGAAGATTTTCACTACTTTCTTTTTGAAAAAAAATACAAATTGATCCCTAGCAAAACATTTTTGCAGAAATGGAACTTTCTGCACTACACCGTGATATTAAGCACTATATATTCGTAGCATGGGATCTCAGGATTCGGGGCTGTGTAAACTACCACATAGGATGGTCCCTAGATATGCTAGAGTTCTACAAAACATCCCATGTGGTAGTATACACCGTGTCATGTACGTAAACAACTAATGTCATGGCTCTGATCTATTTTTAGCAAAGTTTCATGAAAGGTCTATTTGTAATAATATTTTCTAAAAGGGGACAAATTGTGAAAACACTATCCGCAACTAGCAGGAGATATAATCTTGATATATTATATCCCAGTGGTTTGCAGTTTTCACCATGGACAAGTGTGCATGAAAAAGATAATAGGAATACTAGGTTCAGATATGGTTAATTATTGTCCTCACTATGAAATAGGGCCGTGGTGCTGAGGGAAGAGGTAGGACTGCACGGCGTCAGCGAAGGCTGCTTCTTGCTGATGTAGAGAAAAGGCTTATGGAGTTTCAGAATTGCATGGCTAATGGAATGGTAACCTTATCATTATCTTAAATTAGACTACATGACCTTATCTTGATCTTAAATTAGACTACATTGACATTTATTTGGATGAGGGACAAAATACTTGATCTGGTTTCCTGTTGGTGGCTATTCCCTTCTCTAAGAAATACTACCTTCGTTTTTTAATAAATAACACCGTTGACTTTCAGAATTACGTTTGATCATTTGTCTTATTAATTAAAAAAACTAGTGTAAATATACTAAAGTACAAGTCATATTTAAAGTTTCTTTAATGATAAAACATGTCACAGCAAAACAAATGACATTTGTATAAATTTTTTTAATAGGATGAATGGTTAAATGTCATGTCATAAGTCAACAACTTGAAAAAACAGAGGGAGTATATAACGCTTTCCTATTGTATTTTGTCTGCAAAAACCTTATTCCTTCACCTAGTATGAGAAAACAAGAAACTGCCATTTTCAAGATTGGACATCCCCACCTTCGTCTTGAAAATCCAAGATTGAAGTGCTTTCGTATTGATGAGAAAGTCATTTTCTTTCGACTTTCGAATTACAAACTTGAAAAATATTAGGATTACAATACGTACTAATAAATGTCTGGCTGAATTTCCTAATTTTACAGGAGGAAGAGGCATGCTGTAAGTTCGGGTTAACACTGTACACCCTTGATAGACTATACAAAGCTGTTGAATCGCAGGCGAGAGAAACAGGAGAGTGGTCAAGGTGAGTCTCAAACTCATAGCTCTTTTTGATACTTCCCTTGGCTACCTAGGTTTGATTGCCTGTGAACCAAAAAAATCGTTTTCCGATTGCAGCTTGAGAGAAGACATGTTTGATCTGGCAAAGCCTGGTGTGGGCATGGAAGACAAGCTGGTTCTGCTGTCCCGGCTCAAAGGGATGTACGACTGCTTACTTCCATCACCGTCAGGTGTCTTGCCCCGTCTGTAGTCTTCTCATCTTCCTTTCCTTTCCTTTTCTTCTTTTCTTTTTGGTCACGTGTGACGATTAGTGAACCCCAATCTTAGACGACATGAATTTGCTTGGCGTTTTAAGAGTCGTCAAATTTTGAATTTTTTATGCCCCGGGTACTTTGATTGTAGCCCTTTCGGCTCCATGGAGTGATGATGGCTTTTGTGCTGCTGCAATGTTTGCACCAGAGATTACTGACTGTAAATCCAAAATCTCTTCTAACTGGATGCTTAATTCATGTGCCACACCCATTTTACATTTGTTTCTCATCATTGAAGCACATCGAAATTTAGGGTGGGGATCCTCTACCATAATATCACTATCATTATAAGTCACTTGGTATGTGGGTCTCATTCTCCTATTGTCCTACACATAAGTGTCTATAATTGGAGTGCCACTATGGTAGAGGATGTAAACCCTGAAATTTGGCCCTGGAAAGCGTGAATGTGTCCAGATACTCCATGTTACTAGTATTTCGTAGTATATGTTAGCTGTGATCTAAGGTTGTGTTTTTTCCTCCAACTTCAATGAACGATATGTTTTTTCACAAATTTTCTATAGGAAAGTTGTTTAAAAAAATCACATTAATCTATTTTTCAAAAAAAGTTAATACTTAATTAATCATGTGCTAATAAATCGTTTCGTTTTATGTGCGCGTGAGATGGGTTCTCAACTCATTGGGAAGAACATAGCCTAAATCCACACTGCAACTTCCATTTTTAGTTAGTACGCTTTTCAAACTATATTAAAATAGTATATTTTTTCTTAAAAAATGTTTCTAAAAAGCTCATTTTAAAGTGAGTAATAATTAATACTCCATCCCCAAAATATATGACACTGTTATTTTTTATTTTTTCATAAAAAATATAGTATAAATATGTAAAAGTATAAGTTAAGAAATTGTAGATTACAGTTTCTTTTGATGATAAAACAGGTAAAAAAATTATTCAGATGGTTTTTGAAAAAAAAGAGACTAACATCCATTTTCATTTTCCATGACGGAGATAAGAAAATACTACTAATAACCTTTCATCAAAAGATTAGTTTATGAAAAAAAAATGCTATCTGTAAATTAGCCCTTAAAGAAAGAAGCACCTCGACATTCCTTCTATTTACTTTATACTTAAACAAAGGGAAAGCATTGCATACTTACATTTGCATGCGAGTATATACATAGATAGCACGGCAAAATCCTAGTTAATCCAGATCACCCTTTCTTAAATTTGAGAGGAGTTATTAATTAATCCACATCATCTATGAGCACACGCGGAAGAGGAGGAATCGGATCCGTGCCGCGTTGCTCCGGGCCCTCGCCGTCATCGTGGGCCCGGCCCATGACCAGCACGCTCAGCACCACGCGCCTCCCCCTCATCACCACCCTCTCCCCATGCACCATCGCCACCACCACCTCCTCCTCCTCCGCCTCCGCCGCCGTCGCCGGCGGCATCTCGTGCCGGCACAGCGGGCAGCTGCCGTGGATCCCCAGCCACCGCTCCACGCACTCGCCGTGGAACCGGTGCCCGCACGGCATCTCCTTCCTCCTCCCGCTCCCGCACGTCTCCCTGGACTCCTCCCCGTCGTCGAGGCAGATCGCGCAGTCGGACGCCTCCTCGCCGTCGTCATCCTCCTCCTCGACCTCCCTCAGCGCCGCGATCGATGCCCTGGACGCCGGGGCCACGCCGCCGCCACCGTCGGCGCTGGCGCTGCCGTCCTCGTAGAAGACGTGGTGCACCAGGTACGCCCGCCCCCGCAGCTCCGGCGCCGACGAGACGGACGCCCCGACGAGCACCGGCGGCACGCCCGCCACCGTCCGCCCGCTGTCCCTGTCCGTCACCGGCGTCACGATCGACACCATCGACGAGGGAGCATTGGTGAGCGACATTACCCGATCTCTTCAATTTCCTCTTAATAATTCTTCGCGATGCTTTTGCTACCATCTGCCTCGCTCTCGCTATCGTTCTCGCTCGATTTGATATAGAGGAGGAAAAGACGCCTTCTCGATGATCGGTGGATTGGGTTGATGATGCGCATGGCGCCAAAGGGTTCGAGGTAGGTGAGCCTTTTTTTTCTTTTTTGTCTCACAATTTTGCAGCTCCGACAAAGCGGTGGCGATCGATTGGGATTTGGGCTCCACATGTGCACTTCGTCTTCTTGCAGCAACACAAGGTCCATCACTTCAATTTTGGATGCATGCTGATTTTGCTTGGATTCAGGCTGAATTTGGTTTGTTTGGACACCAGAAATGTCCTTTTTTGACTAGGAAGGTTGTTGCTGTTCTTGACATCCCAGTGCAAAAGGGGTTTGATGATTCACAATTTTGGAATGTTCTTGGAAGATCTCTTTGATGATTGACAATTTTGGGGTGTTCTTGGAAGATTTCTCATGGTGGAGCCATGTGCGCAGAAACTCAGCAAAAAGGCAGACCTGTGAATTTGTTGATATATACTGGATTGTTATTGACATTTTTGACCTTTTGTAACTATGCAAAATACTACAGGTCAACATAAACTGTGACGTACTCTACAATTTAAAAATGCTTTCTGGAGAAATTTAAACACAGAAAAGAATCACATATCAGATTGATGAAACGGCAGCAGATTTGACTTGATTTGTCAGAAGCAGCAATGATCAGGTAGAGTGCCAACGCAATTCAGCCCCAGAAGAAAGAAGGCTAATCCTTGGAGATAGAGATTTATGTAGAAGCTGTTCTTTCCATGGAAGACAAGGTTGTAGGATGCACAAAAGATGAGGAACACCGATAATCCGATCTCAGGTAGATTCACTCTGCAGCAAATGACAATGTCAGGTTAAGCATGCATGCAGAACTCCAGCACCTACCACTACCAGCTTATCTAAAGATTGCAGTAGCAAATTGGAGAAATAAATTTTACCTGTTTATTAACCTTTTCCTGGATTTTTGAAGCAATGGAGTCTCATTATTCTCGTCGAAGGCATTGTTCCCCACTTTCTTCGTCACAATCCATTGGTTGAATTCTTGCAGTTGCAGCAGACCAGCTACAGCAGCTCTCAACCGATGCATGGACATGACGCTCTCGAATAAAATCCACAGTGGCACTGTGTGCAGATTTCTGGAGTGAAAAGACAGTTATGGCAAATCAAATTCATCCAAAAGGGTAAAGCGATGAACAAACTGTTTGAGAATTGTAACAAAGATTGTAAGAGAGAACTGACTCTGGATTTCTTATGGCAGTGACAATCAGGAGTGCTGTAGGAATGTAGGCAACGCCCCAGATTGGCAGGAAGAGCTCTGGGATCATGACCGACACAGGGATGATAACATTGTAGAGAATAAAGGCAACAGCAGGGGCAACAACTCTCCTCACCAGGAAGAAGCTATACAGTATGTAGATCTTCTTCAAGGATGACACTTTCTGACGGAGCAACAGTGGCAGGTTATGTTTTATGCAGATTTACTTGTTCTGGTTCATCAAAAAAGGAGAAGAAATGGTACCTTGGCAACCAAGACATCCCATATCATCTTTCGGAACAAGTTTGCACCGCCACAAGACCACCGGAACTGTTGTCGGCAGTATGCTTTATAAGTGGATGGAAGCTCACTCTTTACCTGTGACGTATTTGCTTTATCAGATGCTATCGTCGAGTGATTGAACAGAACAAATTAAGGATTCGGTCTTCTTACTCTGAGGTCCCCTAAATAGATGAATTTCCATCCCTTTAAGGTTGCTCGGACAGCCAAGTCCATGTCTTCAACTGTAGTTCGATCCTTCCAACCTCCTGCGTCATTGATAGCTTCTGTGCGCCATACACCAGCGGTCCCTAACAAGGTACCAGTGTTTAGGAGACTATCACCATGTTCCTTTTGTGATCTACATAAAACATGAACAGTCGAGGTGTGCACCATTGAAACTGAAGAAAGCAAATGTAGCCGATCCTGCCTCCTGCTCAGCTTTGAAGTGGTAATCAAGGAATGTCTTCTGTATCCTTGTCAGTAGGCTTACTCTGTCATTCACTGTAAAATTCGGTCAACTAAAAATTGGACAGATCAGAATAAATAAAATTGCTATATCAGAGTTCAATGATGTGATATTATCTACAGAACCATTTGTTTCGATCTTTGTCTTTTGTAACACCACAAGAATCAAGAGCTAACAGAAGGCCACTTCAAATGCAAAATTTTGGTCACCTTACCAATATATACTGAATACTTCCCGCTAGCAAGAACTGCAAAAGGTAGTCTCAATGACATATCAAAAGATGAGGTCTTACCAAAAACCCACCGAGCTTGTACAAGCGCAACATTCTGATTGTGCATGAGGAACGGGACAGTTCTGAGAAGGAAATCCGGTTCTGGCTGGAAATCAGCATCAAATATGGCAACATATTCGCATTGCTTGGCATAGTCCCACTCCATTCCCTTCTTCAAGGCTCCTGCTTTGAACCCTTTGCGGCCACTTCTGGTGGCATACTTAATGTTTAGACCTTTGCTTGCCCAATCCTCACATTCCAGCTCAACCAAATTCTGCAAATTAAGTAAATTCTTGTTCATTTTCATTACATTTTCACAAGGTAGATGATTAATTTATTGCCCTTCTGTGTTAACAAAGTGCTAGGGACTGCAAATATATGCACACTAAAATGACATGTACAGATGTACTAAGGACGACTAGAGGTTGAGTTGGGTAATTTATAACTTTTCAGCTTGGATAAGAAAATATTTACACATGCCAGTCAAAGGTGACATCATTCAGTTCACCAGATGCCAAATGCTGAGATATCCCGACCGCAACTGCCTTTTATCCAACTACAACTGCCTTTTTACACAAAAAGTAAGCCACAAAGGTAATTGATGTAAATAGTAGTTTGTCAAATAGGATGTCTCATGCAAGTAAATTACTATTTAAGATTAAGTACTTATTGTCTAGACAAGGATACTTGAATCAGCTAATACTTCTTTACATGAAACTAACCATTTATGACAGTGATCATGTTTTTTACAGCTACAGGGTATGTCGTCATCCTTTTCTTTAAAAGGTAATGATCAATGACGTGCATTTCATTTTTCTTAGAGAAGGGTTTTTTTTTTTACCTGGCCTCTACATCCAACCAGATATATGCAACCTTACAAATTGAGAACTTAGCCCCTCGAATAACCCAATCTGAAATTCGCTCTTATGGAGATTTAAACTCAGGACTTTAGGATGCTACTTAGGTCACTGTAACCACTAGACTACATGCTCTTTTACTGTAATCACGTGCATTTCATATGGTCCAGGCACATGACTTAGCTTTCAGTCCTAGGACCTAAGACAGTTAACTACTTAAGGTTAGGTTCCTATGACGAAACTTAGTTGCTTTTGCTCCTTTTTATACTGATAGTGATATATGAAAGTGAAAAGCAATGTCATCCTTATGTACAACTAATCCAACTCATTACTCTTCAGTCTTCACACAGGAACAATGCTAACTCGTTAAGCTAACATACAGAAAAAGTGATAATCTACACTAATTACAGATTTTCAGAGGTCTAAGCTCCTGACGAAAAAAAAACCCGGAGTTTGGACATCTCAATCATATCATTCAGCCAGAAACTTGCCTAACAATAAGAAAAAGGAGAGATACCTTGATAAATGCGTCCGTGGAATCATCCAAAACTTGGATTATCAACCTCTCCTTTGGCCACTTGAGCCCACAAACTGCTCCGATTGACAACTTGTACACCTACACCCAAGAATCCAAAACATTTGAATTCGGCCGTATTTGTGTCTAATTTGAATCTTGTTGAATTGATTGGTTATTACCTCGAGCTCATTATACATGGGTATCTGGACCATGACCATGGGATAAGCAGCAGCAGCAGCCTCCCCCTTCTCCTCGTCGCCGGCGCCGGCGCCGCCGCCGAGGGGCTCCCACTTGAACCACCGCTCCGGCCTCCAGCCGACGAGCCTGGCGGCGACGCTGACGGCGGAGTTGTAGGTGGCCTCCACCACCAGCATCACCGACATCACCATGCACGCCCACACCCCGACCTGCAGCGCCGGCGCCACCGCGCGCGACCGCGCCCCCACCCACGCCTCGCGCCACCACGCGCCGCCGCCGCTCCCCGGCGACGTCGACGATCCCTCGCCGACGACTGGGAACGTACCACGACAAGAGCTCAGCTCACTGAAAGCAAGAAGCTAATTAACTTGGATGGGAAAATAAAAATGGAAAGAAAATCTTGGAACCTGTGACGAGGTAGGTGAAGTCGAGGGCGCCGGTGGAGACGGCGGCGAGGAGGGAGACGGCGGCGGCGAGGAGGAAGAGGACGGCGCCGGCTGCCTCGCCGGCCTCCATTGTTTCTCCGGGCGGTGGCGGCTGCCGTGGCCTCTGGAGAGAGAGAGGAGAGGAGAGTGATGTACAACGGAGGCTGAGCTGAGCTGAGCTGAGCAGTTGGATTTTTATCGCTCAGCTCTCGGGGGGCACGTGGACGGGACAGCGACACGGCGGGGCCATTATATTGGGTCTCAATGCCAATATTTTGCGCTTAATAGTTTAGGGATATTTACCATTTTCGTTAATTGCTTATTAAATCAAAAACCGTCCTAAAAAAACGAGAGAGGATGATAATAGTGATATGGTGATGGACTGGTGGATTCATTTGATTTGTTGCATTCTGGGTAAGGACAAGGAAAGATTCATATTCAGCTTAATTTGTCAAAATGTTGAGAATTAAAGCACTATAGTTTAAATTATATCTATGAGTATATTATACACTTATGAGTGTCCTTTCAAGGATTCAAATCGATTTCCATAAGATTAAACACACAAAATTGCGTTCCCAATAGTTTAGTGCACAATATGTTGGAGATGGATTTTTATCCCTCGAGGAAATATCCTCTTGTTTTGTGTCTGTTATTTAAAAAATCATCAAAAATTTGAAAATAAATTATGAAGATAAATCAATATATGAAATACCTTTCCACAAACATACATGTTAAAATTTGAAATATAAGATTCGAAACAAAAATAATAAATTTGACTGCGGTTACGCGTTCTATTCATAGTCAAATTTGTTATTTTGTTTTTTCTTGTATAAGTTGAATTTGAACGTGCATGTTTGTGAAGTGACATATCACATATTGATCTATCTTACTATTTTTTTCTATTTTTTATGACTTTTAAGTTACATAAAAAAAATAAGGGGATATTCCCTTAAGAAATGAATAGAGTTTCCCCAATTGTTACTAGTTGTGAGTAGAGCAGGGTCGCGGCTCTAGGCTAAGGCCGGTTGTGGGATCGCCTAAGGCACAAACCAAAGGGAACCTCAGCCCTCAAATCAAATCGATATCGTGCCAAAAAAGGCGTGCGGACAGCCATGTTTAGAAGGGCAATTTAATTTGATGATCTAGGGTGTCAAGCGTGTTGAGTATTTTAGATCTTTCAGTTGAGGCATTGAGCCATTGAATATCTCGGGCATCATGTCCGTCGGTTTGTCCTCGATCTGGCGGTTGTGACACATGTGTAGTTTATGTTACAGTTAAAAAGAAAAGCCTTACGAGCCTATAGTGTCGAACTATCAAATTTACCTAGGCCCTCGAAATTGTAGAGCCGATCCGATAGTAAATGTGATGGTTAATATAACTGTGTGAGTGTGGGTTGGTTATGTATAATATTTTATCCATGCTTTTTTTTTAGGGAATCCATGCTCTTTTTTTTTTGGCATTGCACAGGTGCAAATATCATAATAAAAAGGAAAATAAATCAGTTCGGGTGGTATGGTGATTTGGAGAGAGAGAGCAATGTGCTGGAAAGATGGTGAGTCACCAGTCAAATGTCATATGTGGCTGTGTCATATGAGATTGAAGCTTGCCCATTGCATGATGAGCTAAGAATTAAAATTTCCTGCGAGAAACATCCTGAGAGAGAACACCTGTCACCCGGAAAGATTAGTTTAGATCGCCCCCATTTGCATAGTACTAGTATATAGTACTATGAGCCAAAATTAGTAGGTCACGATGGAAAACGTTACAATATTTCAGAGAAACAACCTAACTAAAGTTTTACTTGTTTCTCTTGCCTTCTTCTCAGATCGATCAATCTATTATATCTATTTACCAGAGTGTTGCACACCGGCTGACCGATTTGCTGTGTAATTATCTATGGTACTATGCGCCACGTGGATAAATTAAATGCTGTCGAATTTAAGCTGCAAATCCTAACAAGTTAGTGGTGGCAGTTGAGCTCTCATCCATGCCTAGAAAATCCAGGTGTACAACTTTAGCGGACAGAGATTTGATAGCAGGGGACGAAAGAAGAAGAAGAAGAAGAACAAGTTGCAATTTGCATCATGCATGTAATCATCATACGTGTGCCTGAATTTTGAACGAGATGATGATCGAGCTTGAAGAACCAGCCTAAAATTAAATGAAACCTATGCAGGATTAACCAAATAATCCAAGTGGCGAGAGCTAGCTAGCTTAGGGCGGAGGTGGAGTGGAGTATGGGAGGGCCGATCGAGGGGCTGCCCACGAATCCGGTCAAACAAAATTTTGTAGCCATATCTTACTTATTTTCACCATATATACACCCTCTCAATACAAACTTATACATCCACATCTGCTTAAATTTGATCTAAAGTAAATTAAGCAAGTGTTACTCTCTATTTCGTTCTAGCTCCGCCCTTAAATTTACAGCGCGCCAAATCTAATGGTCCAACAATAATTAACTAATTAAGCTGGCTGATCTCGGCCGTATCATATGTGTGTTTTGCTGGGTAAATCATCGATGCATGCGCGCGACTGCATATATATGCAGGGATTTGGAGAAAACAAAAAGGAAATGTCCAGCTCGATATAAAGTGTGCAATTTAATTGTCCTGCTCTATTCTATCATAAATATTTGACAATCAGAATAAATTTTGATAAATAGTTTCTCAAATGCTTAGTGTAAAACACAAACAAAATAGTATACCTACATTTGCATTGAAAAATAATATTATATATCATGAACTTATTGGATTTTATAAACTTATACTGATATATAAAATTAATGGTCAAAAATTTGAAAAAAATGGATCAGACATTGCTTAAATATTTATAACTGGGTAAAGTATCTGTTTTCCTATAAAGCGATGACATGTATGATATGTACCGTTTCTTCCTTGGACTCCTCGATCTATTCTACTACTTCACTTACATATAAATCATCTTATCAATCAAGTTGAATGAAAATATGTCAAGTTCATTTTTTTTGGCTAAGGTTAAAATGGCTGAAATGCATCTTTATAGGTGGAAGTAGCAACTCCTTGCGCTAGGTGTATGTAAAAATTGAGGTTTTCCTAGGCGATCAACACAACTGCAAGTGAAAAATAGGATTTTTGCATGTGGCACATCACGATGCTTGCCTGTAAAAAGAATTTTTAGCCAAAAAGAAAATTTTTGAAACCCTAGCTTGGTAGCGGTCGTCGTTCCCATGCCCAGGGTCGTTGTCACCGCTGCCCCTAAGGTCACCACAATCTTTAGTCACCACTCACCGCTCCTGAGGCAGGCAGCATTCGATCCGCACTCCTAAGGCTACCGTAGTCGTTAGTCGATCCTCCCATGCATGGCGGATCCACCACTCCCAAGGCCAGCGGCGGTAGGTCCGCACTCCCGAGGCCATTGCGGTCGTCGTTGCCACTCCCATGCCTGGTGGCAGTAAATCTGCTATTGAGGTCGGCGGCGGTAGATCCGTTCTCTTGAGGCCGTTGCAGTCATCATTGCTGCTCCCATGCCGCCCGGTGGCGACAAATCCATTCTCCTAAGGCTTCTACAGTCGTCGTTGCTGCTCCCATATGCCCGGTGGCGGCGACAAATCCATTCTCCTGAGGCTGCTACAGTCGTCATTGCTGCTCCCATATGCCCGGCGATGGCGGATCCATGCGCTAAGTATGGGGAGAAGCGATGGAAGGGAGAGGTCACCGGTGGATCCGCTTCTCCTGTTGCTACCGACGGATCCACATACCTCGAGTCTACCGTCATTGTCGTGGTCCCACTTAGCCGATGTTTCGCCCCTCCCCACCGTCGTCGTGGTCACCCTAGCAACCATCACGGCATCGCCCCTTCCCGCACGAGGCAAATCTGACGCCTCCACCACCACTCATCCCACCCCTTCGCCGCTATCGGATCCGGTTACCAACCGTCGAGGAGAGGAGATAAAGGGAGGAGAGGCCGAAAGGAGGATAGGTGAAGTAATAGGGAGGATGGAAAAGGAATTAACGCATGGGAGGAGAGAAAAGGAGAGGGAGCGGGACTACGAAAATAAACCATGTAGGTAGGTTTTTTATTGGGCCCCCTCCTATTTTTTCTACATTTTACATACTAGTAAGCATGCACGTGAAATCCACGTGACTAAATATTTAATAAATTATCATAACTCAAAGATTGACAACAATTGCATGTACAGGTTCAGAAGCAACAAATATCCCCTTTACTGATCAATACATATCCTCAAATTTGACAAGCAAAATATGATTGTTAAAGATCATATTATGAAATTCACATAGCACATGCCAAAATCAGGAGATAATATAGCAAATCTTGAGACTTTGGATGCTCAAACACAGCCAATGTAAGATGCTTGTTTGGTTCAGAAAATTAGACTACAAACACTAATGTGCAGAATGACAGGACTAGGCCATCTTGTAAACAACTCTTCTAACTCGAACACCTCAACATAATTCAGGAAGAACACAAGAAATAGGGCAACCAATTTAGATTACAATGCTCCAATCCAACAGGATTGAGCCGCCGCCGCCATCGCCACCAAGTTGCCCGTTCTGAGTTTTAATTCAGTTCATTACATTGCTTATGTCTGAATCTCACCCACTCACTCGTTCTTTCCCCTCACACACGCCAATTCACACAGCTTTCAACAGCACACTTACATGGCCCAATCAGGCCCATAATTACGAGGATTCGCCTTGGCCTGTCTAGCCGGACGCCGAGTCTGAATTGGGTCCTTCAGGCTGGACGGCCTCCCCTGTAGCCCATCCGATACGCCTCCTTGTTCAGCAGTATCATCCCCTTCTGGTACATCATCAGTGCTCCTGGCACATCTGCAGTTTGGTAATAAGCTCATAAACATCCCACTACTTGAACTCACATTATGTTCATATCAATTTGAAACATCTTTGGGGATACAATAACTGACGGGTCTGCACTTTAAAGTTCTGAAAGAAAACTTGATCCAAGACAGAAGACATGGAGATATGTCAGTGTTAACCTGTTGGTAAGATCTGTGTAGGGAAGAGACCTGAAAGATGGAAAAAGACCTGAAAGGAAGTGAATTGAAGTGGCCTGTATACAATTCGCTGGTGTTTTTTGCAGGGATAATGCTTACCAGGCTGTGCAAAGGCAGACGATGGTGCAGGTCCAATGGAAGGCATGAGCGTGGGTCAGTCGGCGGCAGGAGCGCGGTTGCCAGCCTAGGAAAAGGCAAGGGGTCAGTCGGCGGCAGCGTTCAGGCAGGGCAATGGCGAGGAGAGGCGACGCCGGCGGGAGCGCGCGCGGTTGCCGGTGGAGAGAAGGCGAGGGGTCAGTCGATGGCAGCGGTGTTCAGGCGAAGTGATCGCGATGGCGAGATAGGCTGGGTGCAGGCGGAGTGCGGTTACCGGTCGAGGTCAAGGGAAGGCGGAGGCACGGAGGGCAGGCGTGTTATCGATCGAGAGGTGAGGCGGAGGCGGAGCACGTGGGCTAGGGGTCGTGGGACTGAAGGAGGATTGCGTGTTTCCTTCGGAAAATCCAAGACTTAATCCCGTGCGTTAATTCGAGTGGATCGGACGGATAGGAAAGACCTGTGGGGGGTAGTCCAAGTTGCTCCATTGTAGTATAGACGGTTCTTTTTAACCTTGCCAAAAAACTGAGGGTGTATGAAAAATCATTTCTTTACATTGTGCTAACTCTCTACTCATGCCAACGTAAATCAAATACAGCCTCTACAGTTCATGAGCCAACGTTGTTATCCTCATAAAAAAAACTGATAAATGGGGACAAATTAATGCTATAATCTGAAAATCTCCACAACGCATAAATTAAACTCTATCCTGTTTAGGAGTCCATCTGACAACAAAACCGCCACCAAATTCACAACCTATGCATGCAATGCTCCAAAAATACATCCAAACCTATGGGGATGCTCTACTAGCTAAATTAATTAATTATGAATCTCGGCTCTTAATTCGCTATAGCTAGCACACAGATAGCTAGAGAGATCACGAACATAATCACATGCCAACAAACCCAAGTGAAAAAGATCTCACGAACATAAAAACTGCATTGCCAACCCAGAGATCGAGAGAATTAATTTGCCCCCCGGAATATAATCGACACGGGATTTTGTTTCCTTACTATAGCCGCATGCATATCTCGACAGTATCCATGGCGGCGCCCCCCCCTGCCGAATTTGGGATCCCGTTCGTTCGTTCGCAGGAGACAACAAGAAGTTAATGACGGAAATGCAAGCTCACCACACGCGTATCTGATCATTCATGTTTGCCGATCAATGCCGAGATCGATACAGCTCGGTTAATTAGTTTCCCCATCGAGCAGATCGATCGCTCTCCCTCTTCTTTTTTAACCGCGCAGTGAAGTAGCCGATCGATCGGTTGACGATCGACGCGCGCGTGCTCGGCGGCGTTTGGTTTGTGTGATCGATCGATGTGGCGATCCATGGAGAACGGCGGCGGCGGAGGTGGAGGTGGAGGGATCGCCGGGAAGAAGAGGAAGGCGGTTGGTGGCGGCGGCGGCGGCGGAGGAGGAGGCGGGTCCGGCTACGGCGAGAGGGCGGCGGCGGCGGCGGTGATGAGGAGGGAGCCGCGGCGAGGGCTCGGGGTGGCGGAGCTGGAGAGGATCAGAGTGCAGCTCGAGGCGGCGCAGAGCCTCTTCATGATCCCGCCGTCGCTGCTGCCCTCGTCGTCGTCGTCATCGTCGGCGGCGGCGGTGGTTGCTACGCAACTACGACCACCTCCGCCGCCGCCGCTGCTGCCGTCTCACGTGGCCGGCGTGCGCTACGGCCACCAACAACAACAACAACAACAACAATACGTACGTGAAAATCAAGGAATTTTTTCTTACATCATCCAATCAAAACCCTAGCTGACGATGATATTGGTATTTATATGTGCAGGTTGGAAATGGAGCAGCAGCGCGAACAAGAGATCACCATTTCACTCCGTATTATTACGGCTCATCGCCACTGCAGAAGCAGCAGCATTACACTACTACTCCTAATGATGCTTTGACCAGGCACGTGCCTAGCTTAATTTTGCCTTTTGATACTGACAAAGTCAGAGCAAAATCTTACTTCCTACTCGTCCTGACCTAGCCTCCATTTTACCCTCTGCTAATCACTAAATTTTCTTAATTCTGCGTGTTTAATTGTGTTATTAGCAGGCTATTACTTGCATCAAACAGCAGCAGCAGCAGCAGCCAAGCTTATTTCCAACGTCAGATCAATCAGGATGCTTCAGGCAAGTGCGTCGTGAACGCGTCCCCTCTCCTAAGACAGCAACAGGGTTCATCTGATCAGGTATATATATGTGTACTTGTGCAATTGCGCGAGAAATTCTGCTAGTTAATTAGTTACTAGATAGTAGCAATATAATATAATAGTTAATTTGCTGCTACAGTTGTTACATATATACTGTAGCAGTATATAACGTAAAAGTTACAGTTTTGTAATAATTTTTCACACTATTGCTGAAGCAAACTAAAACATATCGCTAAAATTGCAGTAAACGAATAGTTTTTTTAAATTGCAGTTTTCTGAAATTTACTCTATAATATAATTGACACTGCTCTAATGATATATATGCAGGAGCTATACAGGATGCAGCTGCAGGATTATCGCCGCCGTCGAGCGCAGCCGCAGATGGAGCTGCACGGCGAGACGACTGCGGCGGCGAGTAGATCTCAGAGTATTATTCCGTTTGTGAACCTCGTCGACGACGACGACGACGAGGAGGCTGCTGCCGGCGACGGCGCCGGGAAAGAATTGGACTTGGAGCTCAGGCTCTAGACAACCACGCGATCAAATCAACCATTTGTGGATCCGCACATTGCTGTCAGATTGTTGAGATTTAAACTGAAACGAACAGATTCTTTGTTCTTTGCATAGAAAGTTCAGTTGTACTAGCATTTGGGGGTAACTTATTACCCCGGAGACGCCCTCTTTCTTCAATATATATATTCCAAAATTTCCAATTCAGTGGTATAAATTTGCAACTCAAAAGATTGGAACGTTGAGTTCAGTAGTAATTTATTTATACTCTGAATTCATAGTCGCTCAGAATTCAGAAACACTTCTGATTTCTCATTTCTGTATTGAAAAACTCTAAGCTTACGTAATTACGTTTCGGTTTAAAGTTTACGTAAAGTTGGAGGGCGCCTCCACCCCCGCCGTCCAAGTGCCAGCCTGTACTATAAAAACGCCCCTCCCTGGAAATTTAAAAATCCATTAATAATTAATAAAAAATAAAGCTCGTCGTCGTCGCCGTCTCCCTCGCCGCCGACGAGTCAAAGAGGCGGCGGCGGTGCCGGTACCGGCCGGGCGCGCCCCGGCCGTGTCCCCGCCATGCCCGACCTCACCAAACCCCCTTCCCCTCGCCCCCGCCGCCGCCGCTGCCGCCTCTGCGGCATCTGCCTCGGCACCGCGCTCCTCGCCCTCCTCGTCTCCTCCCTCGCCCACCTCTTCTCCCCGCCGCAGCCGCAGCCGCAGCTGCAGCCGCCGCGGCCCTCCCCCTCCTCCTCGCCACCGCGCTTCGCGGTCATCATCGACGGGGGGAGCACCGGCAGCCGGGCGCACGTCTTCGCCACGGGGCCCGGCGGGCGGCCGGATCTGGCGCGGTCGGCCGTGATGCGCGTCACCCCGGGGCTCTCCTCGTTCGCCGACGAGCCCGCGCGGGCCGGGGATTCGCTGCGGCCGCTGATTGATTTCGCCAGGGAGAAGGTCGGGGGCGCCGCGGCGGAAGTGCGGCTCATGGCCACCGCCGGGCTGCGGCTGCAGGAGGGGCGCCTCCAGGAGGCCATCCTGTCGTCCTGCAGGGACGTGCTCAGGGCTTCCGGATTCCGGTTCGAGGACTCTTGGGCCGAGGTGATCCCAGGTAGTGTCGATTTCTTCCCAGTTCGTAATGCTCAAGTGATATAGCTGGTTGCCTTATAGATGGGGGACTGGGAATTCGATTTAGGTGAGACGTTAGAATTTGAATCTGGTGATGAATCTGACATATTCCATGGAAATGCTAAGGTGTCATGCTGAGACAGCCGCGGTTGTCAATTCAGTCGTTGTTGTGATGGTTGCACATTGGTGATTCCTGAAATGAATGATTTTCTGAAAAATGTGTAGTGGATATTACCGTTGTTTCTTCTCTAGGCTGTATCGTTGCGGGTTGAAGTGTAGTACTCCTGAGAAATACGGCCTCAATTCGGTTTATATTCTGGTTTAGTGAGAGGCATCAAGAAACTGAATCCGGCTATTCGAAAGGGAAAGCGGTGTATAAAGTAATTTGGGTAGTGAATCAGTAAAGGGAAAATCCATTGGATGGTGGATACAGATGGTTTTTCATCATTAGCTGAAATATTGTCAGTATGGATGCTCATTTTTTGGCTGGTTCATTTCTTATAGGCTCTGATGAGGGTATCTATGCTTGGGTTGCGGCAAACTATGCTCTTGGCACACTTGGAGGGGATCCACACAAAACCATTGGAATAATTGAACTTGGGGGCGCCTCAGCACAGGTTCTCTGATAAAGACAGATAAATTCTTTGATTCCTTTCCTTTCCTTTGATTTTGAGCCATGAATCCTCTTTAAATTAAAATCCATGCTAATAAGATGGTACTAATAAGTAATAAAGTTAAGTTATTTAATCTGAAAAGACTCACTTACCTGAGATGGTGTTATCTAGAACCAAGCTCCACATTTGAATATCAATGTTAACACGGTGCTTAATGCTTTGGTTATATTAATGATTTTCTGCCAATCTAATTATTGCTTATTGTTTCAGCTGACATTTGTTTCTGATGAAGTACTTCCTCCGGAACTGTCAAGAAATTTCACTTTTGGTGGAACAACATATACTCTCTATAGCAACAGCTTTCTAAACTTTGGACAAGTGAGCTATTTGTATACATTGAATCACCCACCACTTATGTTATGGACAATCTTGTAATATGATACGATATGCTGACCATATGATTCAATTTCTTTTGCAGAATGCTGCACAAGAATCCTTCCGTGAAATACTGCGGTCAAAAGGTATCTTTTTACTTATTCTTTCAATGTAAAGGATAGCAAAAAAAATAGACATTTGGCATCCCTTACAATGGTAGCTAGGTTGACAAGGGAACACTAAGTTCCCAGAAATGAGAATATCAGAATATTATTCACAGCTAACAAATATGATGTGCTGATGTTAGCCAATAGAACATCAATAATTAGTATACTAACTATGGCTATTCTACTTCTGATGTGCTACAGTGACACAAATATGTCAGGACTATAGTTCAAAGCAACAGTTGTACATTTTAAGTTTGATGAGTGCTGGGTTGAATATCAAAGCTGTTATGTACTTGCATCCATCATTGTATTGTTATTCTTTTATGCATTTTATGCTCTGAATGAAACCAATATGAATACACAAATTCTATTTTATTTTCGTTAATTAGCTTTTAGAGGAACTTGGCTGCATGTACTGAAGTTCAAAGCAGTGCCTTATCATGACTCATGTGGTTGCAGACTCCAAAAATGGTACACTTGTTGATCCATGTGCTCCTAAAGGATATTCTCGCATCAAAGAAGTAATATCAAGACCAAGCAGTGCTTCAAAATCAAAATTAGAGAATCAATTTGCTGATAGTGGGGATGGAGACTTTACAGTGTGCAGATCTTCTTCTTTGGCACTGCTGAAAAAAGGCAACGGTAGGAAATGAATGTGCCATGTTTTTTGTTAATCCCTAAAAGGCTTTATTTACCTGGTTACTTAGTTGCTAACAGATTTCTTTCTTTTACTTTCACTGTTTGTGTGCTTAAGAATACCATGAAAATGATCTGAAGAAAAGTTTTATATGTGATCATTAGCTAAAATATCATACCAGTAAGATGAAGATAAACAAGGTTATAATGGTTAAATATCAGGTTATCCTTCAATTGTTCAACATCAACAAAGATGGGAGGTTCTTTGATTTCATAGACTTAATATCTTCTGTAGCTTGAATACTTTGTTGGAGTTTTTTCTTTGTTCTGACCCAAGGTCAATTTAGCATGATGTGTCAGTTCATTACCACTTTTATCTTCTGAAATTTTATGTCCTAAGTGCAGAAGAGTGCCGATATCAACAATGCCAACTTGGACCAACTTTTGTACCTGAGCTTCGTGGACATTTCTTAGCAACTGAAAATTTCTATTTTACATCAAAGGTCCTCAACTCTACATCCTCCTTGTTTTCCTTGTACATGTTTTCCATTTCTTAGGACACCTACTCACATAATTATGTGCCAGTTCTTTGGACTGAAGCAATCTTCATCACTGTCTGATTTTGTGCTTGCTGGAGAACAATTTTGCAACAAGGACTTGTCTACTCTTAGGAAAATGTATCCTAATCGGTCAGATGATGATTTTTCACGTTATTGCTTCTCATCCGCATATATTGTAGCTCTACTGCACGACAGTCTTGGTGTACCACTGGATGACAAGAGGCAAGAATACCATGGCACATCAATCTTCCGCTGAAATTCACTCTTCAGCGATCTTATATGCTTACCTACTTTTAAATTTAAATGTTCTTATATCCGCAGGATTGAGTATTCAAATCAGGTTGGAGACACTCAAGTTGAATGGGCCCTGGGGGCTTTCATCTCAAACATAAAAGGCGTAATTGTAGAGCCATCAGCAACTGGTAGATCAGCCCATAGAAGTAGACCATTGCTTGCTGTGCTGCTGGGGGTGTTTCTTCTAGGTGGAGCACTTTGCTTGGCAAGATGGAGGAAGCCCAAGACGAAGATCATATACGACTTGGAGAAAGGCCGGTACATAATCACACGCATCAGCTGACGCTGACCTTTGTGCAGAGGAATCACATATATATACGACAGGAATAGATGTTTGTTATGTGTACCATAGTGTACGAGTTCAATTCTTTGTATTCTTTCTCCTTTTTAAGAGCTGGGTGGGAGCCTTAGAGGAGAGATCAAGGATAGCATGTGTGTATGTACAGGACTTGTAGAGCATTTTGCCATTTACTTATTCTATTTATTTGATGATGGAATAACCTAGCTTTGCTCATGTACGTGATATGTCTCAGATCCACTTGTTATGCATGCCTCCCCTAATTGTGAAGCATGCAAGAAAATCGTTGGAAAATGGTAATCCTCCTAAGATGTTTGAGGTGTTATATTGTCAATGTTCTGCAAGCTAGTAAGAGTCAAGATGGCCGAGTTGGTCTAAGGCGCCAGTTTCAGGTACTGGTCCGAAAGGGCATGGGTTCGAATCCCATTCTTGACAATTTATTTTTTATTTTTACATCCAGAGTTTAACTGCCATTCTGATAATTTGTTTTTTTGGGTTTATACGGAGTTTTAAGTGGTGTAAGGTATTTCTGCCAACATCGGTGGACAACCTTATTAACACACACAATTTCGGTTCACTTTTGTTGACAAATTATTAGATCCCTTTTTCATGAATTTAGTGAGGAATGTTCTTCCCTTTTAATTTGGAAATTTTATCTAAGCATAGAACTAGCCAATAATATGCAAACATTTCCCTCTTGCAGCGATCTGGACAACCTTATAAGCACACAATTTCGGTTCACTTTGTTGGCAAATTATCAGATCCGTTTTCCATGAATTTAGTGAGGAATGTTCTTCCCTTTTAATTTGGAAAATTATCTAAGCATAGTACTGGCCTATTATACGCAAACATTTCCCTCTTACAGCGATAAAATTTTCCGTATGTGTTGTGTTGTAAAAGGGGAAACTCTCTCCCTTCATTACTACTCCGTTCCATATTGTAATAAGTTGTTTTTGTATTGTCATAAGTCAAACTTCTTTAATTTCGATTAAATTTGAGTAAATTTTACAAAACTATTAGAGTAATTTTTTAAAAACTGTTTGTGTCGACGTTTGATGTCGCGATTCCGGTATTTGCATAGTATGGGGATCGTTGGTACTAGGATATATGCGAGACTTAGGTAAAAGAGACGGGGACAAGGATTTTTATACAGGTTCGGGCCCCTTATCTTACAGGTAATAGCCCTACATCCTGTTTGCCGAAGCCGGTGTTGCTCTTTATTCACCATAATCACACCAGTACAATATGTGGGGTAGTCTATCTAACTGTTGTCGACTTGGCGGTCTGAAGTGCTGACTCGTAGTCGACAACAGGGTAGCCTTCCTCCTTGAATCTGCATCCAGCGAGGTCAAAGATAGTGCTATGTCTCTCCTGACAGTATCCGTAGACACCGTAGGGGACTAGCCATGCTTATCTCTGAAGTCGATATCCGGCGTCTTGTTTTGATGCATGTTGGCTTGTATGTTGATCTATTGTTCCGTGTCCCCTCTCCTCCTAGGGGGCCTTGTATTTATACCCACAGATATCCCCTTGTCCAAGTAGAACTAGAGAAACTAATATGGATACAATCCGAGTAGTTCTTGTCGTTTCCATGTAGAACTCTATTCATCCTTCCTTATGCGGAACTTCTCCTATATTCGAAGGTTGTTTCCGTATAAGACATGGTATGTGGTGGGTCCTGTCTAGATTTAGTCAACTACTATTAGGTATGTGGTATCCATAACCCTGACAGTTTGATCGTTTGATACTTTGCTCAAACTGTTGAAAAACTATAGTAACATTTTTTATAACACAACTAGAATATTTATAACTCAAAAATAATAATACCGTCATGATCTAAACTGCAAATTTTGGTTTTATGATAACTTCACTACTATTGTAATTTCATGATACTCTGCTTTAAATATGTAGTCTCATCCATGATAAAGTAGGTGCTAAAACTATATTTTGGTAATAAACGTCTTAAATTGGTAGCTTTACGATGGTTTGGTCAAGTATTTTTAGTTTTGCAAATGTACTTAAACTTTTCATGTCAATATAATTTTAACCATTTGTAGGTTTTGTCTTCAAAGGTGATTTTGTAATTCCATAACTTTTCTTTTGAAATACAATTCATTTCGAGTAGCCACAGCATGAGCATTTCACATATATTTTGGTTTGATTTTTCTTAAAATAGTATTTTTTTTACCAGCTTGAGAAATGACTTCTTTTACTTCGATTTGATTTTCATTCTTAATTTACAAACCAGTTAGAAATACGAGTATTCCCCCAAACTTTTAGAGCTACACAAATTTAGGACTTGTTTTGGTTTATTGCAATTCTTAGCCTTGCCAAATTGGCCATTGTTAATATTTTCTCCATGAATTGGGAAGGACTTCAATGCCAAAATTACATTTTGACATTGAACTAAACCAAATAATTTGACGTGCCAATTTCTCTATAAACAAAACACACAACTGATATTTATAGAGTAAATTACATTTTGGGCCACATATTTTTATCAAAATTTTACTTTAATCTATCCTCAAAGTGTTTTTTTTTACTTTGGGCGTATTATTGCCAAATGTTGCACTTTAAACTGGTTGACCCACATATCAATGAGACTAATTACCTTTATTGTACATAATTCACTTATATAGGCCACCCTATCTAAAGGGTAACATGTGGAAACAATAACTAGTTCAAAATGAAAAAAAATACTATAAGAATAATATAAAGTGAAACTTTAGTCAGAAGTGCAATTTACCTATATTTATATTTGAGTAAATTGCACGATTAGTACTTAAATTTCCTTAAATTTGAAAAAGAGGTTTCACCTATGTCCACAAATTTGCAAACGCGTATCGATGTCTCTAAACTTGATTTATTATATCACTTCGATTCACAGTCTTGTTTGACAATGATCTTGCATACGTGGCATGCCACGTGAACTTACATGGTATATTTTTATTAGAGTAAATTTTACTTTGGGTCATATATATTTACCTGATTGGCACATTGGACCAGGGATAAACTTATATTTTCACTTGACAACATCTTTCTTTACCATGCTTTGTAGGTTGGACCAG